>NW_028126290.1:600000-788147 GCF_965194825.1 Balaenoptera physalus
CAGGATACCTAACAAAGGCTCTGATGCTAGGCGTAACTAAGGCCCTGACACTGTCCCGAACTAAGTTCTTGACATTACTCCTAACTCAGGCCCTGACATGATACCTAACAAAGGCTCTGATGCTAGCCCTAACTAAGGCCGTGACACTGTCCCTAACTAAGGCCCTGACACTCCACCTAGCTCAGGTCCTGACACTGTCCCTAACAAAGGCCCTGCTGCCGTCAATATCTAAAGTCCTGACACTATCCTGAGCTTATATCCTGACCCATCTCGTACTAAGGTCCTGAAACTTTCCCAAAGTGAGCCCTGACGCTGTCCCTAAGTGAGGCCTTGAGGCTGTCCCTCACAGAGGCCCTGATAATATCTTTAACATAGCCCCTGAGGCTGATCCTACAGAGGCCCTTATACTGCTCCTAAGTCATGCCCTGACACTGTCCCTAACTCAGGCCCTAAAGATAGGCCTCACTTAGGCCCTGTTGCTGTACCTTAGTTAGGCTCTGACACTGTCCGTACGTGAAGCCCTGACACTGGTCCTGATTAAGGCCCTGACGCTGGTCCTAACTAAGGCCCTCATGCTCTCAATAACTAAGGCTTTCACGCTATCCCTCGCTCATTTCCTGACACTTTCCCTGGCCTTGAACCTGACTGTGTCTGGAGCTAATGTCCTGCTTCTTATCCTAACTGAAACCCTAACGCTCTCGATAACGAAAGCTCTGACTAGTCCTAACTAAGGCCCTGACACTGTCTCTAACTAAGGCCCGGAATCTATCTCTAATATAGGCCCTGCTGCTGGCAATAACTAAAATCCGGACATTATCCTGAGCTAATATCCTGACCCATCTCTAACCAAGGTCCTGACACCATCCCTAAGAAAGCCCTGTCGCTATCCTAAGTGAAGACCTGAGGCTGTCTGTAACTCAGTCCCTGAAGCTATGCCTAACTGAGGCCTTGACACTGTGACTAACTCAGGCCCTGATCATGTCTTTAACTAAGACCCTAATGCTGATGCAACAAAGGCCGTGATGCTGCCCCTACATCATGCCCTGACAGTGTCCCCAGCTAAGGGCCTGACGCTAGGCCTCACTCAGGCCCTGTCCCTCTCCCAGAGTCAGGCACTGACGCTGTCCCTACCTGAAGCCCTGACACTGGTCCTAAATAAGGCCCTGATACTCTCAGGGACTAAGGTCTTGACACTATCCCTAGGTCATTTCCTAACACGATCCCTAGACTTTACCCTAACCCTGTCCCTAGCAAATGTCCTGCCTCTTATGCTAACTGAAGTCCTTATGCTGTGCCTAACTCAGGCCCTGATTTTAGTCCCAAGGCCGTGACACTGTCCCTAACTAAGGCCTAGATGCTCGTCCTAAATCCGGCCCAAAACTGTCCCTAACTAATGCCCTAACACTATTCCTAACTCAGGCCCTGACACGGTACCTAACAGAGGCTCTGATGCTAGTCCTAAGGCAGGCCCTGACTCTGTGTCTAACTAAGGCCCTGCTGCCGTCAATATCTAAAGTCCTGACATTATCCTGAGCTAATATCCTCACCCATGTCTTACTAAGGTCCTGAAACTGTCCCAAAGTAAGCCCTGACGCTGTCCCTAAGTGAGGTCCTGATGCTGTCTCTACCTCGGAATCTGACATTCTAGTGTCCTGACTCTCCCTAACTGACATCCTGACGTCAGGATAAGTGAGGCTCCAACACTCCTCTTAACTCAGGACTTGCCGCTGTCCCTACCCAAAACCCTGACACTGTCTGTAACTAATGACCTGACTTTTTCCCTAACTAACACCCTAGTTTTGGCCCTGACTAACGCCCTGACACTGGTTCTAATTATGGCCATGATGCTGGCTCGAAGGCCCTGAAGATATCCCTAAGTAACAGCCTGAACTGTGTCTAACTAAGGCTCTCACGTTATCTCTAACTGAAGCACTGACACTGTCCCTAACTTAGGCCCTGACACTGTCCCTTATAGTCTAAGCTGTCACTAAATAATGCCCTGATCCTGTCCATAACTAAGGCCCTGAATATGTCCCTAAGTACATCTCTAATGATGTCCCTAACAGCCTGAACCCTCTTCAAGTTATCTCTGAGGCTCTGACACTGGCCCTTCCTAAGGCCTCACCCCGGGGTTGTCCCAGGCTGCTGGGCAGTCTTCTCTTGTCCGCATCTCTAGCCAGCTGCCTGCCATTGGCCACTCTAAGATTCTGTGATGCAGTGGTCCCACGTGGGATGTGCCTGTGTAGGCTCACCTGCGGGAGGAGAGTCATGGCCACTCCGCCCTCCAGGGGACTGCGGCTCAGGGTAGGAATCTCTCAGCCAGTGTCTGGACACAGGGTTCTGTGTCCTTGTTTGTTGTAAATCCCTTGGAGTTACCTCTAACATTTTTTAAATGGATCTCCCCCTCAGCATATTTATGGTTTAAATTATTTACCCCATTAAAATTCAGGAATGACATTATTAGAATGAGCAGGAAGATATCGGATGCCCCCCCCAAATGATCTATTACTTGGAGGATTTAAAATTCTAATGAGAAAACACTCACTCTCCTCACCCTCTTGGGCGTCAGCACAAGGCAGGAATCAGCTGCATTCTTTATTTATCCCTCTGATTTTCCAGAACCTTTCCATCAAGGAGAAATCTCTGGGCTCTGCGGGAACTGAGTGGTGACCAACAGGTAAATCTGAGACTGAAAAGCAACAGGAAAAGAGATAGAGGAGGAGATGAGAATCGGTGATGGGGAGAAGCAGGGACATCCACGTTCAATCTCAGGCTGAGAGTCTGGGTTAGTCTCCAATGAAGCTAAGGACCACCAGGATCTGGCCCCACCGGCCTGTCACCTGGTGTGGCGATTGGGGACAGCCAAACCACCATGGCCACTCTCAGAGAAATAAAGAAGGTGGGAGGGCACCCCTGAGAGCCAGGTTGAAAATGGTCATGCTGTGAAATAATAAGATGCCCTTTTCAGAAAAGTGAAGACGGTTCTCTTGGTTCTCAAAGACTTGAAAATACTCTGTGTCCTTCTGGAGGCATGCTGAAGCTGTCAGCCTTTGAGGGCAGTAATGGGAGTGCATCTGGGCTCAAGACCATCCAGCGCTCACTCCTTGAGGGTGCAGAAGATGACCAGTGTCCACCCCTCGGGTGCTGTGGGGCCTGAGAGCCCCTGATCACCGAGGACGGGAGGGGCCACACAGACACTCCACTGGACCACCGGGGGCTTGGCTGGTGGGCTACAGTCCTTTATCAGATACATGGTTTGCAAACATCTTGTGCCATTTTGGATGGTGGATTATCTTATTCCTTGCTCCTTTTATACACAACTGTTTTTCATTTTGAGGAAGTCCAATTCATCTATTTTGTCTTTTGTTGCTTGTGCTTTTGGTAGCAGATCTAAGAAATCATGACTAAATCCAAGGTCATGAAGATTTACTCTCATGTTTTCTTCTACGAGTTTTATAATTTTGGTTCTTGCATTTAGGCCTTTGGTCCATTTTGCGTTGATTTTTTTATACGGGGTGAGGGGAGGTAAGGGTCCAAGTTTATTCTTCTGCATGTGGGTATCCAGTCGTTCCAGAACCTGTGCTGTTTGGGAGAAAATACGCGCAAATGATGCAACCAACAAGGGCCTCATTCTAAAATATACAAACAGCTCATACAACTCAAAAAAGAAAAAAAATTAAAAAATAGGCAGAAGGTCTAAATAGACATTTCTGCAAAGACATACAGATGGCCAATAGGCACATGAAAAGATGCTCCACGTCGCTAATTATTAGAGAATGCAAATCAAAACTACAGTGAGTTATCACCTCATAGTGGTCAGAATGGCCATCATTCAAGTGTCTAGAAATAAATGCTCGAGGGGGTGTGGAGAAAAGGGAACCCTCCTACACTACTGGTGGGAATGTAAATTGATGCAGCCACTATGGAAAACAGTGTGGAGGGTCCTCAAAAACTAAAACTAGAATTACCATATGAACCAGCAATCCCACTCCTGGACACATATCCAGACAAAACTATAATTCGAAAAGATACATGCACCCCAGTATTCACAGCAGCACTATTCACAATAGCCAAGACATGGAAGCAACCTGAATGTCCCTCAACAGATGAATGGATATAGAAGATGTGATACATATATACAATGGAATATTACTCAGCCATAAAACAGAATGAAATAATGCCATCTGCAGCTACATGGATGGACCTAGAGATTATCATACAAAGTGAAGTAAGTCAGACAGAGAACGACAAATACCATATGATATCACTTATATGTGGATTATAAAATGAGACCCAAATGAACCTATCTACAGAACAAAAACAGACTCTCAAATATAGAAAACAGACTTGTGGTTGTCAAGGGGAAGACAGAGGAGAGGGATGGATTGGGAGTTTGGGATTAGTAGATGCAAATTATTATATATAAGATGGATAAACAAGGTCTTACTGTACAGCACAGGGAACTGTATTCAATACCCTGTAATAAACCATAATGGAAAAGAATATGAAAAATATGTATATATGTATGTATGTATATATGAATCACTTTGCTGTACAGTAGAAATTAACACCACATTGTAGGTCAACTATACTTCAGTATCAATTAGTTTGAAGGCACTTTTATAAATCAGGCCTTATTTCTCTTGTCCTTTCATCCTGGGACAAATGTATAACAGAAGCTAACCTGGATTACTCCGGGATGAACTCATATCACACAGAACTTTAACTGTTTAACAAATCATGAATATCAGTTACACCATGGGATGCCCTGATCCAATATGAAGTTTGTATACCTTGTATCAAGCCTGCAGAATCCACGAAATTTGGAAATTCAAACTGAAATGAAGCCACCTATCCCATGACTTCTCCACAACTAGTTATACAACATCAGTTGGAAACCATATACAATCAAATGAATGCAGACAGAAACAACTATAGCCTTCCTTTTTTTTCCTTTTAGATAAAGACGGTGTTTAAGGTGATGTCTTGGGCCGTTTCAGGGTGTTACTCAATTTCCTGGGTATCTGCCATGCACACAGGAGGTACACATGTTAGTTAACTTGTTTGTGCAACTATATGAAAGTAGTTAATAGCACAAACCTGTATACGTAAAGTGAATTAAATGCTAAAGTCATGTTTTGCATTTTTAATAGCAAAGAAAAAAAAAGTGTAGCGCTGATATTTGTTACAAAAATGAACATTAAAAACATTCTTAGTGAAAAAAGCCATACAGAAAAGGCCACCTAGATCCCATACTCATCTTGTCTGCTTCAAATCCATCAAGGTTGTCCAAATGAGGGGGAAACTCAGTAATGGTTCCAGAAAAAGAAAACTGGATCAGGATGGAAAAAGACATTTTCATACAGTTGGGACAGCAGGTGAAAGTTGAAGTGGGGCTGAGTATTAAATTATAATGTGGACATCAGGATTTCCTCATTTAGGGGTTATGTGCTGGTTCCTTGGGCAAAACACACAGAGCATTTTGTGTGACGTGGCAAATGTGAGTACTTTTTGCCATTATTGCAACTTTTCTGTACATTTTAAATTACTGGAAAGTAAATTACTTTTCTAGACAACCATGTCAGTATCATGCCAGAAAATCAGATAAGACAGACATCAAATTTTGTTATAGAGACCAAGACTTACCCAGACCAAGTTCAACCAAAGGTGTGATACTTATTTCCCTTGTAGGAGTCCGCATGGCATTAAGAGGCACCGTGGGAAGAGTATATTAGTAGCTACCATGTCTTGGGTCCTGTGGATTACCTGGGGTGCAGTAGACACTGAGATTTTAGTATTGCAATTTTTCACATTACTTCAAAAAATATGTTAAAAAATAAATTCAGTAAAGTTGCAAAATATGGACTCAATATACACAAATCAGTTTTGTTTCTATACACTAATAATGAACCACCAGCAAGAAAAATTAAGAAAACAATCCCATTTACAATTCCATCAAAAAGAACAAACTATTTAGCAATAAATTTAACCAAGGACATGAAAGACCTATACTCAGAAAACTATAAAGCATTGATAAAGAAACTGAACACACAATAGAAAACAATATTCCATGCTCATGCATCAGAAAAATTACTACTATTAAAATGTTTATTCTACCCAAAGCCATCAACAAACAGTGCCAGGAAAACTAGACACCAGACTCCAAAGAACGACACTGGTCACCATCTACACGGCACAGAAAACTAACTAAAAGCGCACAGTATTCCACATTAAACCCTTTCTCTCCTGAGGCCCCTGAAGATGCGCCCCACCCACCCAGCAGTCAGCTGCACAGGAAGATTCTCCACACTTGCTCATTTTTTCCTCTTGTGGAGTCTCCTCACCAGTGGTTCCTGAGAAAACCCAGCTGCTGTCAGTGTGGACAATGCCTCATGGTCCAGAAACCTAAGCCCTGACAGGAGACAAAGCTCCTGTCTGCTTGTCACGGAGCAAAGTCTGTGGGCAGGGTGCACCTGTGCCCCCAGGGTCAGACAGGTGGGTTCGGCGCCCCCTGTGGGACGTCAGAGAAGTGCCGGGAGCGCCGCACTCACAAACCCAGAGGCCTCATCCGGAAGGCAGTTCTGCTGTATACAATAAATTTGGAAATCCAAACTGAAATGGAGCCAAGTATCTCACTGTGTCTTCTCAAAAGATGCTTAAGGAGCAATTAATTACAAACCATATACAATGAAATGAATGTAGACACAAACTTTACAACTTAAACCAAAATTCACTCAAAATTGCCCATAGACAAATTTAAATTACCAAACTATAAAAGTCCTAGAAAAAAAAGAGATAATCTACATGACTTTGGGTCTGGTGACCTTATTCAGAAAACCGGAAGACAAACCACAAACTGCAAGAAACTATTTCCAAAACACATATCTGATAAAGGATTTGTACTCAAATTATGCCAACAACGCCATTAAAATTTGGTAAAGATTGAAACACACACCTGGCCCAAGAAGATAAACAGGCAGTAAATAAGCATACAAGAGTATACTCAAGATGCTGGTGGAATGCACGTACAACCAACTTTGGAAGACAGTTTGGCAGTTTTTTCCAAATCTAAAAAGTCTCACCTTAGGATCCAAGAAGTGTACCTCTTGTATTTAGACAACTGCTTTGAAAAACTGTGTTCAAACCAAAACTAGCATCAAGTAATGCACAGCAGCTCTATTCATAATGGCTAAAAACTTAAAGATATCAGGATGTCCTTCTGTAGATGAATTCATAAGCAAATTAGGGCACATACATGTCAAGGGGAGAAGAATACACCACCCCAAAATATGCCCATTTGACAAAAGGATTATTTTGGACTGATTAATTTAAGAAACAGCAGACCCAGGAGAATCTTTCAAAACCAAGTAGAAAATGCCCTTTTAGGAGGTAAATTTACATTTATTAAGGATCTCTCCATTTGTATGGGTATGTCCCTCTCTGGACCAGGAATTGAATGATGACTAAATATCAAGAAAAGCTTGTTGGGACTTCCCTGCTGGTCCAGTGGTTAAGACTCCATGCTCCCAATGCAGGGGACCAGGGTTCAATCCCTGGTCAGGGAACTAGATCCCGCATGCTGCAATTAAGAGCCCGCATGCCGCAACTAAAGATTCCACAGGCCGCAACTGAGACCCGGCACAGCCAAGTAAATAAATGTTTAAAAAAAAAAAAGCTTGTCAATGAAATAGGCCTGTATGTAAATCTGTGTAACAACCATACCCTTGTTTACTGGGCTTTGACTAATAACATCCCTTAAATCGCTTCCTCCATTCCCTAACATCTTTCTTTTGTTCTCAGCAGAAGATAGCATTTAAGGTAATGGCTTGGGCCATTTCAGGGAGTGACTCAGTTTTCCTGGGTATCTTTCAAGTATACAGGAGGTACGCATGGTGTATATTAAACTTCTGATTGTTTTCTCCAGTTCGTCTCTTTTTCATTACAAGGGAGATCTCAATAAAGAACATAGAAGTGTAGAGGGAAAACTATTTTTCCTCTCATATACATGCAATGCAATAGTATTCAGAGATATAAAGGAATGGACCATCAACCCGTGCAAAAAAAAAAAAAAAATAGATGCATCTAACACTTGCATTGCTAAGTGAAAGAATCCAGTCTGAAGTGCTACACACTGTATAACCTCATTTATATGACATTCTAGAAAAGGCAAAACTGACAATGGTAAACAGTTTATGGAATATGTGGTTGAAATAGTCCATATAATACTTTAGTGGTGAATACCTGTCACTATGCATTTGTCTACACCCACAGATTTTTACAACCCAACAAGTAATTTACAATCTATTCAAACTTAGCTACTTAGGATATGGGAGTGTCAAAGACTGGAATACAGAACGTAAAAAAGAATCTAACTGATTCGGAAATGTATGAAAAAACTCACTGTTGGTCAGTGCAGGAAGTGCAGGCCGCGCTTCCCTCACAGGTCACTGGAGGCAGCGTGCCCTACTGACAGGACTGCTGAATCCATTAAACTGGACATTCAAACTAAAATGGAGTCGCTATCCCAAAAGTTTTCTAAAAGTAGTTAAGGAACAATTAATTGGAAACCATTTGGAATGAAGTGAATGTAGATGCAAACTTTACAACTTATACCAAATTCACTCAAAGTTATTCAGAGGCAAATTTGATTGTAGTTTCTAATTTATGTTTGGCTGCGTTGGGTCTTCGTTGCTGCATGTGGGGTTTCTCTAGTTGCGTCAAGTGGGGCTACTCTTCGTTGCGGTGCACGGGCTTCTCATTGCGGTGGCTTCTCTTGTGGGCGAGCATGGGCTCTAGGCGCGCAGGCTTCAGTAGTTGTGCCACGCAGGCTTGGTTGCTCTGCGGCATGTGGGATCTTCCCGGACCAGGGCTCGAGCCCGTGTCCCCTGCATTGGCAGGCGGACTCTTAACCACTGCGTCACCAGGGAAGTCCCCACAGACAAATTTTAAATACAAAACTATTCAAGGGGCTTCCCTGGTGGTGCGGTGGTTGAGAATCTGCCTGCTAATGCAGGGGACACGGGTTCGAGCCCTGACCTGGGAAGATCCCACATGCCGCGGAGCAACTAGGCCCGTGAGCCACAACTATTGAGCCTGCACGTCTGGAGCCTGTGCTCCGCAACAAGAGAGGCCGCGATAGTGAGAGGCCCGTGCACCGCGATGAAGAGTGGCCCCCGCTTGCCACAACTAGAGAAACCCTTCACACAGAAACGAAGACCCAACACAGCCAAAAATAAATTAATTCATTAATCAATTAAACAAAAAAAGCTGTCTCTCAAATTTAACCTCCAGAATATATTCAGGAAAAACGCATAAGCCGTTTTTGGCCAACCAAAGAAGCGGGCAATGCAAATCAACACTACAAAGAGGTATCACTTCGAATCAGAAAAAGGGACCATCCTCACAAAGGGTAAAAACCAGATATGCAGGACAAGGAGAGGAGAAAAGGGAGCCTTGTTACGCTGAAGGGGGGAACGTAAATTGCCAACGGCCACTCTGGAGAAGTGTGCTGTGTTTCCTAAAACATCTAAAAAACAGAGCTACAAAGCATAGGGCGCTTCCACTCATGGGCCTATATGTTGGAAAAACCTAAAATCCACAGGACGCAGGCACCCCGTTTACTGCTGCTATGTTTACAACAGCCTCGACTTGGGTACAACTTAATAGTCCTTGGAAGGAAAAAATGGTGAAAGAAAATTTGGTACTTAAGCACAACGGAATATTACTCAGCCCTGAAATCAATGAAATGAGGCCAGTTGCAGCAACTCAGGGGGACTTATGTATGGTCATTGAGAGTGAAATAAGTTAGACAGCAAGAGAAACTTATCATAAGATATCACTTATAAAGGGAATCTAAAAATCGCCAACCATGAACTGAATTACAAACCGAACACCATCACACATTTACAAAACACACTTATGGCTGCTTAAGGGGAAAAGTGTGGTGCGGTGATGCATAAACCAGGAGGTTGAAATTGGCACAGATACCGTTCCAAACGCCAATAATGTAATCGCCAAGACATACTCATTGTTCAAGGAACTGGACTCAGCACACTCTATTCACAGAAAAAACATCTATCTGACTACTAGAAACTAGAAAAGAATTTATTGATGTCTCTCTGTAAGTGACTCAGGTGGATGTACAGCACCAAGAAACACAACATTGCAAATCAGCTACACCCCACTATAAAAATTAATTATAAAAAAAGAAAGACAGTGAGAGAGAGAGGAATTCTTACAAAATTCAATCAGGGGCTGTGATGCAACTGGACTGACCACATCTACACTCACAGCTGAATGGGACGTAAGGCTGGACACCCTAACCCTAAACCCTAATCCTAACCCAACCCTAACCCTACCTTAACCCTAACCCTAACCCAACAGTAACCCTAACCCTAAACCTAAACCCTAACCCTAACCCCTAACCCTAACCCAACCCTAAGCCTAACCCTAACCCCTAGCCCTAGCCCTAGCCCTAACCCTGACCCTAACCCCTAACCCTTAACCCCTAACCCCTAACCCTAACCAAGTTCACAAGTAAACTTCTCGCCCACCTGGAGAGAGTGATTTAATTTTAAAGAGTAAAGACACAATCAGCTCAGTAATTGGCCACGGGGATGGAGGGGCCAAGGCTAACCTGAGCTGGAGGAACGTGGGTGCCTGCCTGGATGCTCAGAGGCCAAGGGCTGTTCTGAGACCTGCTTGGACACCCGTGCAGATGGAACAAAGGATCCGTCCAGTCCCAAGAGGGCCCCACCAGCCCTCACGAACGCAACACCAGACTTCCCTGGTGGTGCAGTGGTTAAGAATCCACCTGCCAACGCAGGGGACACGGGTTTGAGCCCTGGTCCGGGAAGATCCCACATGCTGTGGAGCAACTAAGCCCGTGCACCACAACTACTGAGCCTGCGCTCTACAAGCCGCGAGCCACAACTGCTGAAGCCCACGCGCTTAGAGCCTGTGCTCTGCAACAAGAGCAGCCACCGCAATGAGAAGACCCCACTCGCCGCAACTAGAGAAAGCCTCCGTGCAGCAATGCAGACCCAACACAGCCCCAAATTAATTAATTAATTAATTAAGAAAAAAAAAAAAAGGCAGCACCTGGGGGCTGGCAGACTGATGCACCAAGTCTTACATCACGTCTACTTAGTATCCTGCATGTCAGGGCCATGCTGGACCTGGGGCTGCCCACACAGAGTGGGGCCTGCATCACCCTTCCCAGGAGGGAGGGTGGAGGGAAACCCTGCATGACCTCTGAGGCCCTAAGAACCCTTGACTAAGGCTGAGCTCAATTTGAAACAGTGGGTGACCAGAGCAGACATTTCATTCATCTATCAATGAGAATCCAGAACTGGAGGAGCAGAAAACAATGGCCTCGCTCAACCTTGACGCTAATCCTGACATGGACCCTAACCCTAAACTCTGATCCTGACCCTAAGCCCTGAACTAACCTTAGCCTAACCCGTACCCTAAACCTGTACCTTACCCTAACCCATGCTCTACCCGCATCCTACCTGTACCCCAATTCTCACCCATACCCTAACACCCACTCTAACACAGAACCCTAACACCCTGAGACCAAAACCATAAACCTTAACCAATAAGCCAAACCATAACCATAAGCAAACCATAAAATATATTCATTAACCATACCCATAAATAACTCATTAAGCATAAAACTTAAACCATCACAGCAACCATAAACCATACACAGCCCCAACCCTCACACCAGCCCCAGCCCTAATGCTAACCCTCCAAACCACTTACACCAAGCCAAGTCTAATCAGATTATACAAATACATCTTGACGAAGAAAAGTGGGGAATTCTCTGGTGGCCCAGTGGTTAGGACTCTGTGCTCTCACTGCCAAGGGCTCGGCTTCGATCCCTGACTGGGGAACTAAGATCCCACAAGCCATGGGACGTGGCCAAAATAAATAAATAAGTAGAATGAAATAAAACCACTATTTTAAAAAAGATTTTAAAAATAAAGGAAAAAAAACAAGAAAACTACCCCAGTACAACTTACAAATATGAATGTAAAAATCTATCACACAATAATAGCAACATGAAACCAACAGAACTTTAAATGGATAATGCCATAAGCAAGTATCTCTACACCAGGAATTTCAGGTTGCTCAACATATTAAAAGTAAGCAATGTATTCAACCACAATAATGGTGTGAAGTAAAAACACATAACCATATCAATTCATGCAAAAAATCTACAATGAAAATCCAGTGTTATTTCATGAAAAACACTCAAGAAAGCAGGAATAAAAGGAAATTTGTTCAATATGGAAAAGAGGAGTACAAAAAGCCACAGCAAACATCGTGCTCAATGTTAAAGACTGAAAGATTTACTCCTGAAATCAGGAACAAGGCCAGGAAGCTGGCCTTCATCACCGTTACTCAATAGTGTACTGGAAGTTCTACCCAGAATCTTGAGGAAAGAAATAAAAGGCATCCATGGGTGAATGGAAAAATTAAAACCGTGTCTCTTCACAGAACATAGGTCACATCATCTTATATATAAAACTACCTATAATCAGCAAAGAAATTATTTGAGCTAATCAACTAATTAATAAGCAAAGTTATAGAACAAAATATCAAGTCATGAAAATCTATCTTATATGCATACGCTGGCAAAAAATAATCTGAAAAAGAATTTATGAGAACAATTCCATTTGTAATAATGTCAACATCAATATTTAGGAGTATATTTAATCAAGGTACAAGACTTGTTTTTATGTATGTAAAGTTGTATGTTTGAAATTACTGGAAAGTCAATTACTTTTCAAAACATCATGTATGTCAATAGCATGCCAGAAAAGCAGAGAAAACATCAAACTTCCAGATAGAAGCCAAGCCTTACCCAGATCCAGTTCACCCAAAGTCCACATGTCATTTAGAGGCACCGTGGGAAGGTTATATTAGGAGCCGCTGTCCTCCGTGTTGTGGACGACCTGGATATGGTAGAAACAGTGGGATTTTTGAATTCCAATTTTCCACATCATGCCACAAAAACACTATTAGAACTCATAAATAAATTCAGGAAAGTTGCAAAATCAATACACAGAAATCAGTTGCATTTCTAAACGCAAATAATGAACCATCAGAAAGAGAAAGAAAGCAACCCTATTTACAACTGCATCAAAAAGAACAAAATACCTGGGAATAAAGTCAACCAAGGAGGTGAAAGACCTGCACACTGAAAACTTTAAGACATTGATGAAGACATTGAAAAACACACCAATAAATGGAAAGATATCCTGTTCTCATGGAATGGAACAATTAATGTTGTTAAAATATCCATGCTACCCAAAGCAGTGGACACAGTGAATGCAATCCCTCCCAAAATTCCATGGTATTTTCCCCCCAAATAGAGCAAATCCTCCTAATATCTGTGGGGAACCACAAAGGACCCCAAATAGCCAAAGAAACCCTGAAAAAAGAGAACGGGCTGGAGGCATCTCCCTCCCTGACGTCACACTCTGCTGAGAAGCTACAGTCACCAAAACAGTGTGGAACTGGCTCAAAACGGGCACAGGGACCAGAGGAACAGGACAGAGAGACCAGAATTCAACCCCCACGGACGGGGTCGGTGAATTTATGACACAGGGACCAAGGACACACCAAGGAGCACGACACTCCCCACCATAAATGGTGCTGGGAAAACTGGACGCCCCATAACTCACGCTGGCTACCCTGCACACAAACCTGAACAAAAACCCAGCTTTCCACGCCGAGCCCTCCCTCGCTCACACGAAGATGGACCCCCTCAACGGTCAGTCGCCCACAGGAAGCTTCTCCCCACTTTTCCTCACCGTCTCTTCACCTTTTCCTCAGGCATCACCTGGGTCCTCAGGAAACCTAGTTCCCTAGTCAGCGTGGACGCAGCCCCACTTTGTCCTGAAGCCGAAACCCCAGCGAGTCCTAAGGAGACGGAGACCGAGCTCCTCTCAGCAGAGACGCTGAGCCGGGCGTCCTACCGGAAGGCCTCCGCCCCCGCCCCCGCGCCTGAGGAAGCTCAACTGCTCTCAGCTGACCTCACAATCCAGTTCGCAGGGAAGGAGCATGCGCTGTGGGTCAGAGAGGCGAACTCGGCGCCACCCTGTGGTCAGTGCAGGAAGTGCAGGCCGCGCCTCCCTCACAGGTCACTGGAGGCAGCGTGCCCTACTGACAGGACTGCTGAATCCATTAAACTGGACATTCAAACTAAAATGGAGTCTCTATCCCAAAAGCTTTCTAAAAGTTGTTAAGGAACAATTAATTGGAAACCATTTGGAATGAAGTGAATGTAGATGCAAACTTTACAACTTATACCAAATTCACTCAAAGTTATTCAGAGGCAAATTTTATTGTAGTTTCTAATTTATGTTTGGCTGCGTTGGGTCTTCGTTGCTGCATGTGGGCTTTCTCTAGTTGCGTCGAGCGGGGCTACTCTTCGTTGCGGTGCACGGGCTTCTCATGGCGGTGGCTTTTCTTGTGGGCGAGCATGGGCTCTAGGCGCGCAGGCTTCAGTAGTTGTGCCGCGCAGGCTTGGTTGCTCTGCGGCATGTGGGATCTTCCCGGACCAGGGCTCGAGCCCGTGTCCCCTGCATTGGCAGGCGGACTCTTAACCACTGCATCACCAGGGAAGTCCCCACAGACAAATTTTAAATACAAAACTATTCAAGGGGCTTCCCTGGTGGTGCGGTGGTTGAGAATCTGCCTGCTAATGCAGGGGACACGGGTTCGAGCCCTGACCTGGGAAGATCCCCCATGCCGCGGAGCAACTAGGCCCGTGAGCCACAACTATTGAGCCTGCACGTCTGGAGCCTGTGCTCCGCAACAAGAGAGGCCGCGATAGTGAGAGGCCCGTGCACCGCGATGAAGAGTGGCCCCCGCTTGCCACAACTAGAGAAACCCTTCACACAGAAACGAAGACCCAACACAGCCAAAAATAAATTAATTCATTAATCAATTAAACAAAAAAAGCTGTCTCTCAAATTTAACCTCCAGAATATATTCAGGAAAAACGCATAAGCCGTTTTTGGCCAACCAAAGAAGCGGGCAATGCAAATCAACACTACAAAGAGGTATCACTTCGAATCAGAAAAAAGGACCATCCTCACAAAGGGTAAAAACCAGATATGCAGGACAAGGAGAGGAGAAAAGGGAGCCTTGTTACGCTGAAGGGGGGAACGTAAATTGCCAACGGCCACTCTGGAGAAGTGTGCTGTGTTTCCTAAAACATCTAAAAAACAGAGCTACAAAGCATAGGGCGCTTCCACTCATGGGCCTATATGTTGGAAAAACCTAAAATCCACAGGACGCAGGCACCCCGTTTACTGCTGCTATGTTTACAACAGCCTCGACTTGGGTACAACTTAATAGTCCTTGGAAGGAAAAAATGGTGAAAGAAAATTTGGTACTTAAGCACAACGGAATATTACTCAGCCCTGAAATCAATGAAATGAGGCCAGTTGCAGCAACTCAGGGGGACTTATGTATGGTCATTGAGAGTGAAATAAGTTAGACAGCAAGAGAAACTTATCATAAGATATCACTTATAAAGGGAATCTAAAAATCGCCAACCATGAACTGAATTACAAACCGAACACCATCACACATTTACAAAACACACTTATGGCTGCTTAAGGGGAAAAGTGTGGTGCGGTGATGCATAAACCAGGAGGTTGAAATTGGCACAGATACCGTTCCAAACGCCAATAATGTAATCGCCAAGACATACTCATTGTTCAAGGAACTGGACTCAGCACACTCTATTCACAGAAAAAACATCTATCTGACTACTAGAAACTAGAAAAGAATTTATTGATGTCTCTCTGTAAGTGACTCAGGTGGATGTACAGCACCAAGAAACACAACATTGCAAATCAGCTACACCCCACTATAAAAATTAATTATAAAAAAAGAAAGACAGTGAGAGAGAGAGGAATTCTTACAAAATTCAATCAGGGGCTGTGATGCAACTGGACTGACCACATCTACACTCACAGCTGAATGGGACGTAAGGCTGGACACCCTAACCCTAAACCCTAATCCTAACCCAACCCTAACCCTACCTTAACCCTAACCCTAACCCAACAGTAACCCTAACCCTAAACCTAAACCCTAACCCTAACCCCTAACCCTAACCCAACCCTAAGCCTAACCCTAACCCCTAGCCCTAGCCCTAGCCCTAACCCTGACCCTAACCCCTAACCCTTAACCCCTAACCCCTAACCCTAACCAAGTTCACAAGTAAACTTCTCGCCCACCTGGAGAGAGTGATTTAATTTTAAAGAGTAAAGACACAATCAGCTCAGTAATTGGCCACGGGGATGGAGGGGCCAAGGCTAACCTGAGCTGGAGGAACGTGGGTGCCTGCCTGGATGCTCAGAGGCCAAGGGCTGTTCTGAGACCTGCTTGGACACCCGTGCAGATGGAACAAAGGATCCGTCCAGTCCCAAGAGGGCCCCACCAGCCCTCACGAACGCAACACCAGACTTCCCTGGTGGTGCAGTGGTTAAGAATCCACCTGCCAACGCAGGGGACACGGGTTTGAGCCCTGGTCCGGGAAGATCCCACATGCTGTGGAGCAACTAAGCCCGTGCACCACAACTACTGAGCCTGCGCTCTACAAGCCGCGAGCCACAACTGCTGAAGCCCACGCGCTTAGAGCCTGTGCTCTGCAACAAGAGCAGCCACCGCAATGAGAAGACCCCACTCGCCGCAACTAGAGAAAGCCTCCGTGCAGCAATGCAGACCCAACACAGCCCCAAATTAATTAATTAATTAATTAAGAAAAAAAAAAAGGCAGCACCTGGGGGCTGGCAGACTGATGCACCAAGTCTTACATCACGTCTACTTAGTATCCTGCATGTCAGGGCCATGCTGGACCTGGGGCTGCCCACACAGAGTGGGGCCTGCATCACCCTTCCCAGGAGGGAGGGTGGAGGGAAACCCTGCATGACCTCTGAGGCCCTAAGAACCCTTGACTAAGGCTGAGCTCAATTTGAAACAGTGGGTGACCAGAGCAGACATTTCATTCATCTATCAATGAGAATCCAGAACTGGAGGAGCAGAAAACAATGGCCTCGCTCAACCTTGACGCTAATCCTGACATGGACCCTAACCCTAAACTCTGATCCTGACCCTAAGCCCTGACCTAACCTTAGCCTAACCCGTACCCTAAACCAGTACCTTACCCTAACCCATGCTCTACCCGCATCCTACCTGTACCCCAATTCTCACCCATTCCCTAACACCCACTCTAACACAGAACCCTAACACCCTGAGACCAAAACCATAAACCTTAACCAATAAGCCAAACCATAACCATAAGCAAACCATAAAATATATTCATTAACCATACCCATAAATAACTCATTAACCATAAAACTTAAACCATCACAGCAACCATAAACCATACACAGCCCCAACCCTCACACCAGCCCCAGCCCTAATGCTAACCCTCCAAACCACTTACACCAAGCCAAGTCTAATCAGATTATACAAATACATCTTGACAAAGAAAACTGGGGAATTCTCTGGTGGCCCAGTGGTTAGGACTCTGTGCTCTCACTGCCAAGGGCTCGGCTTCGATCCCTGACTGGGGAACTAAGATCCCACAAGCCATGGGACGTGGCCAAAATAAATAAATAAGTAGAATGAAATAAAACCACTATTTTAAAAAAGATTTTAAAAATAAAGGAAAAAAACAAGAAAACTACCCCAGTACAACTTACAAATATGAATGTAAAAATCTATCACACAATAATAGCAACATGAAACCAACAGAACTTTAAATGGATAATGCCATAAGCAAGTATCTCTACACCAGGAATTTCAGGTTGCTCAACATATTAAAAGTAAGCAATGTATTCAACCACAATAATGGTGTGAAGTAAAAACACATAACCATATCAATTCATGCAAAAAATCTACAATGAAAATCCAGTGTTATTTCATGAAAAACACTCAAGAAAGCAGGAATAAAAGGAAATTTGTTCAATATGGAAAAGAGGAGTACAAAAAGCCACAGCAAACATCGTGCTCAATGTTAAAGACTGAAAGATTTACTCCTGAAATCAGGAACAAGGCCAGGAAGCTGGCCTTCATCACCGTTACTCAATAGTGTACTGGAAGTTCTACCCAGAATCTTGAGGAAAGAAATAAAAGGCATCCATGGGTGAATGGAAAAATTAAAACCGTGTCTCTTCACAGAACATAGGTCACATCATCTTATATATAAAACTACCTATAATCAGCAAAGAAATTATTTGAGCTAATCAACTAATTAATAAGCAAAGTTATAGAACAAAATATCAAGTCATGAAAATCTATCTTATATGCATACGCTGGCAAAAAATAATCTGAAAAAGAATTTATGAGAACAATTCCATTTGTAATAATGTCAACATCAATATTTAGGAGTATATTTAATCAAGGTACAAGACTTGTTTTTATGTATGTAAAGTTGTATGTTTGAAATTACTGGAAAGTCAATTACTTTTCAAAACATCATGTATGTCAATAGCATGCCAGAAAAGCAGAGAAAACATCAAACTTCCAGATAGAAGCCAAGCCTTACCCAGATCCAGTTCACCCAAAGTCCACATGTCATTTAGAGGCACCGTGGGAAGGTTATATTAGGAGCCGCTGTCCTCCGTGTTGTGGACGACCTGGATATGGTAGAAACAGTGGGATTTTTGAATTCCAATTTTCCACATCATGCCACAAAAACACTATTAGAACTCATAAATAAATTCAGGAAAGTTGCAAAATCAATACACAGAAATCAGTTGCATTTCTAAACGCAAATAATGAACCATCAGAAAGAGAAAGAAAGCAACCCTATTTACAACTGCATCAAAAAGAACAAAATACCTGGGAATAAAGTCAACCAAGGAGGTGAAAGACCTGCACACTGAAAACTTTAAGACATTGATGAAGACATTGAAAAACACACCAATAAATGGAAAGATATCCTGTTCTCATGGAATGGAACAATTAATGTTGTTAAAATATCCATGCTACCCAAAGCAGTGGACACAGTGAATGCAATCCCTCCCAAAATTCCATGGTATTTTCCCCCCAAATAGAGCAAATCCTCCTAATATCTGTGGGGAACCACAAAGGACCCCAAATAGCCAAAGAAACCCTGAAAAAAGAGAACGGGCTGGAGGCATCTCCCTCCCTGACGTCACACTCTGCTGAGAAGCTACAGTCACCAAAACAGTGTGGAACTGGCTCAAAACGGGCACAGGGACCAGAGGAACAGGACAGAGAGACCAGAATTCAACCCCCACGGACGGGGTCGGTGAATTTATGACACAGGGACCAAGGACACACCAAGGAGCACGACACTCCCCACCATAAATGGTGCTGGGAAAACTGGACGCCCCATAACTCACGCTGGCTACCCTGCACACAAACCTGAACAAAAACCCAGCTTTCCACGCCGAGCCCTCCCTCGCTCACACGAAGACGGACCCCCTCAACGGTCAGTCGCCCACAGGAAGCTTCTCCCCACTTTTCCTCACCGTCTCTTCACCTTTTCCTCAGGCATCACCTGGGTCCTCAGGAAACCTAGTTCCCTAGTCAGCGTGGACGCAGCCCCACTTTGTCCTGAAGCCGAAACCCCAGCGAGTCCTAAGGAGACGGAGACCGAGCTCCTCTCAGCAGAGACGCTGAGCCGGGCGTCCTACCGGAAGGCCTCCGCCCCCGCCCCCGCGCCTGAGGAGGCTCAACTGCTCTCAGCTGACCTCACAATCGAGTTCCCAGGGAAGGAGCATGCGCTGTGGGTCAGAGAGGCGAACTCGGCGCCACCCTGTGGTCAGTGCAGGAAGTGCAGGCCGCGCCTCCCTCACAGGTCACTGGAGGCAGCGTGCCCTACTGACAGGACTGCTGAATCCATTAAACTGGACATTCAAACTAAAATGGAGTCTCTATCCCAAAAGCTTTCTAAAAGTTGTTAAGGAACAATTAATTGGAAACCATTTGGAATGAAGTGAATGTAGATGCAAACTTTACAACTTATACCAAATTCACTCAAAGTTATTCAGAGGCAAATTTTATTGTAGTTTCTAATTTATGTTTGGCTGCGTTGGGTCTTCGTTGCTGCATGTGGGCTTTCTCTAGTTGCGTCGAGCGGGGCTACTCTTCGTTGCGGTGCACGGGCTTCTCATGGCGGTGGCTTCTCTTGTGGGCGAGCATGGGCTCTAGGCGCGCAGGCTTCAGTAGTTGTGCCGCGCAGGCTTGGTTGCTCTGCGGCATGTGGGATCTTCCCGGACCAGGGCTCGAGCCCGTGTCCCCTGCATTGGCAGGTGGACTCTTAACCACTGCATCACCAGGGAAGTCCCCACAGACAAATTTTAAATACAAAACTATTCAAGGGGCTTCCCTGGTGGTGCGGTGGTTGAGAATCTGCCTGCTAATGCAGGGGACACGGGTTCGAGCCCTGACCTGGGAAGATCCCACATGCCGCGGAGCAACTAGGCCCGTGAGCCACAACTATTGAGCCTGCACGTCTGGAGCCTGTGCTCCGCAACAAGAGAGGCCGCGATAGTGAGAGGCCCGTGCACCGCGATGAAGAGTGGCCCCCGCTTGCCACAACTAGAGAAACCCTTCACACAGAAACGAAGACCCAACACAGCCAAAAATAAATTAATTCATTAATCAATTAAACAAAAAAAGCTGTCTCTCAAATTTAACCTCCAGAATATATTCAGGAAAAACGCATAAGCCGTTTTTGGCCAACCAAAGAAGCGGGCAATGCAAATCAACACTACAAAGAGGTATCACTTCGAATCAGAAAAAAGGACCATCCTCACAAAGGGTAAAAACCAGATATGCAGGACAAGGAGAGGAGAAAAGGGAGCCTTGTTACGCTGAAGGGGGGAACGTAAATTGCCAACGGCCACTCTGGAGAAGTGTGCTGTGTTTCCTAAAACATCTAAAAAACAGAGCTACAAAGCATAGGGCGCTTCCACTCATGGGCCTATATGTTGGAAAAACCTAAAATCCACAGGACGCAGGCACCCCGTTTACTGCTGCTATGTTTACAACAGCCTCGACTTGGGTACAACTTAATAGTCCTTGGAAGGAAAAAATGGTGAAAGAAAATTTGGTACTTAAGCACAACGGAATATTACTCAGCCCTGAAATCAATGAAATGAGGCCAGTTGCAGCAACTCAGGGGGACTTATGTATGGTCATTGAGAGTGAAATAAGTTAGACAGCAAGAGAAACTTATCATAAGATATCACTTATAAAGGGAATCTAAAAATCGCCAACCATGAACTGAATTACAAACCGAACACCATCACACATTTACAAAACACACTTATGGCTGCTTAAGGGGAAAAGTGTGGTGCGGTGATGCATAAACCAGGAGGTTGAAATTGGCACAGATACCGTTCCAAACGCCAATAATGTAATCGCCAAGACATACTCATTGTTCAAGGAACTGGACTCAGCACACTCTATTCACAGAAAAAACATCTATCTGACTACTAGAAACTAGAAAAGAATTTATTGATGTCTCTCTGTAAGTGACTCAGGTGGATGTACAGCACCAAGAAACACAACATTGCAAATCAGCTACACCCCACTATAAAAATTAATTATAAAAAAAGAAAGACAGTGAGAGAGAGAGGAATTCTTACAAAATTCAATCAGGGGCTGTGATGCAACTGGACTGACCACATCTACACTCACAGCTGAATGGGACGTAAGGCTGGACACCCTAACCCTAAACCCTAATCCTAACCCAACCCTAACCCTACCTTAACCCTAACCCTAACCCAACAGTAACCCTAACCCTAAACCTAAACCCTAACCCTAACCCCTAACCCTAACCCAACCCTAAGCCTAACCCTAACCCCTAGCCCTAGCCCTAGCCCTAACCCTGACCCTAACCCCTAACCCTTAACCCCTAACCCCTAACCCTAACCAAGTTCACAAGTAAACTTCTCGCCCACCTGGAGAGAGTGATTTAATTTTAAAGAGTAAAGACACAATCAGCTCAGTAATTGGCCACGGGGATGGAGGGGCCAAGGCTAACCTGAGCTGGAGGAACGTGGGTGCCTGCCTGGATGCTCAGAGGCCAAGGGCTGTTCTGAGACCTGCTTGGACACCCGTGCAGATGGAACAAAGGATCCGTCCAGTCCCAAGAGGGCCCCACCAGCCCTCACGAACGCAACACCAGACTTCCCTGGTGGTGCAGTGGTTAAGAATCCACCTGCCAACGCAGGGGACACGGGTTTGAGCCCTGGTCCGGGAAGATCCCACATGCTGTGGAGCAACTAAGCCCGTGCACCACAACTACTGAGCCTGCGCTCTACAAGCCGCGAGCCACAACTGCTGAAGCCCACGCGCTTAGAGCCTGTGCTCTGCAACAAGAGCAGCCACCGCAATGAGAAGACCCCACTCGCCGCAACTAGAGAAAGCCTCCGTGCAGCAATGCAGACCCAACACAGCCCCAAATTAATTAATTAATTAATTAAGAAAAAAAAAAAGGCAGCACCTGGGGGCTGGCAGACTGATGCACCAAGTCTTACATCACGTCTACTTAGTATCCTGCATGTCAGGGCCATGCTGGACCTGGGGCTGCCCACACAGAGTGGGGCCTGCATCACCCTTCCCAGGAGGGAGGGTGGAGGGAAACCCTGCATGACCTCTGAGGCCCTAAGAACCCTTGACTAAGGCTGAGCTCAATTTGAAACAGTGGGTGACCAGAGCAGACATTTCATTCATCTATCAATGAGAATCCAGAACTGGAGGAGCAGAAAACAATGGCCTCGCTCAACCTTGACGCTAATCCTGACATGGACCCTAACCCTAAACTCTGATCCTGACCCTAAGCCCTGACCTAACCTTAGCCTAACCCGTACCCTAAACCAGTACCTTACCCTAACCCATGCTCTACCCGCATCCTACCTGTACCCCAATTCTCACCCATTCCCTAACACCCACTCTAACACAGAACCCTAACACCCTGAGACCAAAACCATAAACCTTAACCAATAAGCCAAACCATAACCATAAGCAAACCATAAAATATATTCATTAACCATACCCATAAATAACTCATTAACCATAAAACTTAAACCATCACAGCAACCATAAACCATACACAGCCCCAACCCTCACACCAGCCCCAGCCCTAATGCTAACCCTCCAAACCACTTACACCAAGCCAAGTCTAATCAGATTATACAAATACATCTTGACAAAGAAAACTGGGGAATTCTCTGGTGGCCCAGTGGTTAGGACTCTGTGCTCTCACTGCCAAGGGCTCGGCTTCGATCCCTGACTGGGGAACTAAGATCCCACAAGCCATGGGACGTGGCCAAAATAAATAAATAAGTAGAATGAAATAAAACCACTATTTTAAAAAAGATTTTAAAAATAAAGGAAAAAAACAAGAAAACTACCCCAGTACAACTTACAAATATGAATGTAAAAATCTATCACACAATAATAGCAACATGAAACCAACAGAACTTTAAATGGATAATGCCATAAGCAAGTATCTCTACACCAGGAATTTCAGGTTGCTCAACATATTAAAAGTAAGCAATGTATTCAACCACAATAATGGTGTGAAGTAAAAACACATAACCATATCAATTCATGCAAAAAATCTACAATGAAAATCCAGTGTTATTTCATGAAAAACACTCAAGAAAGCAGGAATAAAAGGAAATTTGTTCAATATGGAAAAGAGGAGTACAAAAAGCCACAGCAAACATCGTGCTCAATGTTAAAGACTGAAAGATTTACTCCTGAAATCAGGAACAAGGCCAGGAAGCTGGCCTTCATCACCGTTACTCAATAGTGTACTGGAAGTTCTACCCAGAATCTTGAGGAAAGAAATAAAAGGCATCCATGGGTGAATGGAAAAATTAAAACCGTGTCTCTTCACAGAACATAGGTCACATCATCTTATATATAAAACTACCTATAATCAGCAAAGAAATTATTTGAGCTAATCAACTAATTAATAAGCAAAGTTATAGAACAAAATATCAAGTCATGAAAATCTATCTTATATGCATACGCTGGCAAAAAATAATCTGAAAAAGAATTTATGAGAACAATTCCATTTGTAATAATGTCAACATCAATATTTAGGAGTATATTTAATCAAGGTACAAGACTTGTTTTTATGTATGTAAAGTTGTATGTTTGAAATTACTGGAAAGTCAATTACTTTTCAAAACATCATGTATGTCAATAGCATGCCAGAAAAGCAGAGAAAACATCAAACTTCCAGATAGAAGCCAAGCCTTACCCAGATCCAGTTCACCCAAAGTCCACATGTCATTTAGAGGCACCGTGGGAAGGTTATATTAGGAGCCGCTGTCCTCCGTGTTGTGGACGACCTGGATATGGTAGAAACAGTGGGATTTTTGAATTCCAATTTTCCACATCATGCCACAAAAACACTATTAGAACTCATAAATAAATTCAGGAAAGTTGCAAAATCAATACACAGAAATCAGTTGCATTTCTAAACGCAAATAATGAACCATCAGAAAGAGAAAGAAAGCAACCCTATTTACAACTGCATCAAAAAGAACAAAATACCTGGGAATAAAGTCAACCAAGGAGGTGAAAGACCTGCACACTGAAAACTTTAAGACATTGATGAAGACATTGAAAAACACACCAATAAATGGAAAGATATCCTGTTCTCATGGAATGGAACAATTAATGTTGTTAAAATATCCATGCTACCCAAAGCAGTGGACACAGTGAATGCAATCCCTCCCAAAATTCCATGGTATTTTCCCCCCAAATAGAGCAAATCCTCCTAATATCTGTGGGGAACCACAAAGGACCCCAAATAGCCAAAGAAACCCTGAAAAAAGAGAACGGGCTGGAGGCATCTCCCTCCCTGACGTCACACTCTGCTGAGAAGCTACAGTCACCAAAACAGTGTGGAACTGGCTCAAAACGGGCACAGGGACCAGAGGAACAGGACAGAGAGACCAGAATTCAACCCCCACGGACGGGGTCGGTGAATTTATGACACAGGGACCAAGGACACACCAAGGAGCACGACACTCCCCACCATAAATGGTGCTGGGAAAACTGGACGCCCCATAACTCACGCTGGCTACCCTGCACACAAACCTGAACAAAAACCCAGCTTTCCACGCCGAGCCCTCCCTCGCTCACACGAAGACGGACCCCCTCAACGGTCAGTCGCCCACAGGAAGCTTCTCCCCACTTTTCCTCACCGTCTCTTCACCTTTTCCTCAGGCATCACCTGGGTCCTCAGGAAACCTAGTTCCCTAGTCAGCGTGGACGCAGCCCCACTTTGTCCTGAAGCCGAAACCCCAGCGAGTCCTAAGGAGACGGAGACCGAGCTCCTCTCAGCAGAGACACTGAGCCGGGCGTCCTACCGGAAGGCCTCCGCCCCCGCCCCCGCGCCTGAGGAGGCTCAACTGCTCTCAGCTGACCTCACAATCGAGTTCCCAGGGAAGGAGCATGTGCTGTGGGTCAGAGAGGCGAACTCGGCGCCACCCTGTGGTCAGTGCAGGAAGTGCAGGCCGCGCCTCCCTCACAGGTCACTGGAGGCAGCGTGCCCTACTGACAGGACTGCTGAATCCATTAAACTGGACATTCAAACTAAAATGGAGTCTCTATCCCAAAAGCTTTCTAAAAGTTGTTAAGGAACAATTAATTGGAAACCATTTGGAATGAAGTGAATGTAGATGCAAACTTTACAACTTATACCAAATTCACTCAAAGTTATTCAGAGGCAAATTTTATTGTAGTTTCTAATTTATGTTTGGCTGCGTTGGGTCTTCGTTGCTGCATGTGGGCTTTCTCTAGTTGCGTCGAGCGGGGCTACTCTTCGTTGCGGTGCACGGGCTTCTCATGGCGGTGGCTTTTCTTGTGGGCGAGCATGGGCTCTAGGCGCGCAGGCTTCAGTAGTTGTGCCGCGCAGGCTTGGTTGCTCTGCGGCATGTGGGATCTTCCCGGACCAGGGCTCGAGCCCGTGTCCCCTGCATTGGCAGGCGGACTCTTAACCACTGCATCACCAGGGAAGTCCCCACAGACAAATTTTAAATACAAAACTATTCAAGGGGCTTCCCTGGTGGTGCGGTGGTTGAGAATCTGCCTGCTAATGCAGGGGACACGGGTTCGAGCCCTGACCTGGGAAGATCCCACATGCCGCGGAGCAACTAGGCCCGTGAGCCACAACTATTGAGCCTGCACGTCTGGAGCCTGTGCTCCGCAACAAGAGAGGCCGCGATAGTGAGAGGCCCGTGCACCGCGATGAAGAGTGGCCCCCGCTTGCCACAACTAGAGAAACCCTTCACACAGAAACGAAGACCCAACACAGCCAAAAATAAATTAATTCATTAATCAATTAAACAAAAAAAGCTGTCTCTCAAATTTAACCTCCAGAATATATTCAGGAAAAACGCATAAGCCGTTTTTGGCCAACCAAAGAAGCGGGCAATGCAAATCAACACTACAAAGAGGTATCACTTCGAATCAGAAAAAAGGACCATCCTCACAAAGGGTAAAAACCAGATATGCAGGACAAGGAGAGGAGAAAAGGGAGCCTTGTTACGCTGAAGGGGGGAACGTAAATTGCCAACGGCCACTCTGGAGAAGTGTGCTGTGTTTCCTAAAACATCTAAAAAACAGAGCTACAAAGCATAGGGCGCTTCCACTCATGGGCCTATATGTTGGAAAAACCTAAAATCCACAGGACGCAGGCACCCCGTTTACTGCTGCTATGTTTACAACAGCCTCGACTTGGGTACAACTTAATAGTCCTTGGAAGGAAAAAATGGTGAAAGAAAATTTGGTACTTAAGCACAACGGAATATTACTCAGCCCTGAAATCAATGAAATGAGGCCAGTTGCAGCAACTCAGGGGGACTTATGTATGGTCATTGAGAGTGAAATAAGTTAGACAGCAAGAGAAACTTATCATAAGATATCACTTATAAAGGGAATCTAAAAATCGCCAACCATGAACTGAATTACAAACCGAACACCATCACACATTTACAAAACACACTTATGGCTGCTTAAGGGGAAAAGTGTGGTGCGGTGATGCATAAACCAGGAGGTTGAAATTGGCACAGATACCGTTCCAAACGCCAATAATGTAATCGCCAAGACATACTCATTGTTCAAGGAACTGGACTCAGCACACTCTATTCACAGAAAAAACATCTATCTGACTACTAGAAACTAGAAAAGAATTTATTGATGTCTCTCTGTAAGTGACTCAGGTGGATGTACAGCACCAAGAAACACAACATTGCAAATCAGCTACACCCCACTATAAAAATTAATTATAAAAAAAGAAAGACAGTGAGAGAGAGAGGAATTCTTACAAAATTCAATCAGGGGCTGTGATGCAACTGGACTGACCACATCTACACTCACAGCTGAATGGGACGTAAGGCTGGACACCCTAACCCTAAACCCTAATCCTAACCCAACCCTAACCCTACCTTAACCCTAACCCTAACCCAACAGTAACCCTAACCCTAAACCTAAACCCTAACCCTAACCCCTAACCCTAACCCAACCCTAAGCCTAACCCTAACCCCTAGCCCTAGCCCTAGCCCTAACCCTGACCCTAACCCCTAACCCTTAACCCCTAACCCCTAACCCTAACCAAGTTCACAAGTAAACTTCTCGCCCACCTGGAGAGAGTGATTTAATTTTAAAGAGTAAAGACACAATCAGCTCAGTAATTGGCCACGGGGATGGAGGGGCCAAGGCTAACCTGAGCTGGAGGAACGTGGGTGCCTGCCTGGATGCTCAGAGGCCAAGGGCTGTTCTGAGACCTGCTTGGACACCCGTGCAGATGGAACAAAGGATCCGTCCAGTCCCAAGAGGGCCCCACCAGCCCTCACGAACGCAACACCAGACTTCCCTGGTGGTGCAGTGGTTAAGAATCCACCTGCCAACGCAGGGGACACGGGTTTGAGCCCTGGTCCGGGAAGATCCCACATGCTGTGGAGCAACTAAGCCCGTGCACCACAACTACTGAGCCTGCGCTCTACAAGCCGCGAGCCACAACTGCTGAAGCCCACGCGCTTAGAGCCTGTGCTCTGCAACAAGAGCAGCCACCGCAATGAGAAGACCCCACTCGCCGCAACTAGAGAAAGCCTCCGTGCAGCAATGCAGACCCAACACAGCCCCAAATTAATTAATTAATTAATTAAGAAAAAAAAAAAAGGCAGCACCTGGGGGCTGGCAGACTGATGCACCAAGTCTTACATCACGTCTACTTAGTATCCTGCATGTCAGGGCCATGCTGGACCTGGGGCTGCCCACACAGAGTGGGGCCTGCATCACCCTTCCCAGGAGGGAGGGTGGAGGGAAACCCTGCATGACCTCTGAGGCCCTAAGAACCCTTGACTAAGGCTGAGCTCAATTTGAAACAGTGGGTGACCAGAGCAGACATTTCATTCATCTATCAATGAGAATCCAGAACTGGAGGAGCAGAAAACAATGGCCTCGCTCAACCTTGACGCTAATCCTGACATGGACCCTAACCCTAAACTCTGATCCTGACCCTAAGCCCTGACCTAACCTTAGCCTAACCCGTACCCTAAACCAGTACCTTACCCTAACCCATGCTCTACCCGCATCCTACCTGTACCCCAATTCTCACCCATTCCCTAACACCCACTCTAACACAGAACCCTAACACCCTGAGACCAAAACCATAAACCTTAACCAATAAGCCAAACCATAACCATAAGCAAACCATAAAATATATTCATTAACCATACCCATAAATAACTCATTAACCATAAAACTTAAACCATCACAGCAACCATAAACCATACACAGCCCCAACCCTCACACCAGCCCCAGCCCTAATGCTAACCCTCCAAACCACTTACACCAAGCCAAGTCTAATCAGATTATACAAATACATCTTGACGAAGAAAAGTGGGGAATTCTCTGGTGGCCCAGTGGTTAGGACTCTGTGCTCTCACTGCCAAGGGCTCGGCTTCGATCCCTGACTGGGGAACTAAGATCCCACAAGCCATGGGACGTGGCCAAAATAAATAAATAAGTAGAATGAAATAAAACCACTATTTTAAAAAAGATTTTAAAAATAAAGGAAAAAAAACAAGAAAACTACCCCAGTACAACTTACAAATATGAATGTAAAAATCTATCACACAATAATAGCAACATGAAACCAACAGAACTTTAAATGGATAATGCCATAAGCAAGTATCTCTACACCAGGAATTTCAGGTTGCTCAACATATTAAAAGTAAGCAATGTATTCAACCACAATAATGGTGTGAAGTAAAAACACATAACCATATCAATTCATGCAAAAAATCTACAATGAAAATCCAGTGTTATTTCATGAAAAACACTCAAGAAAGCAGGAATAAAAGGAAATTTGTTCAATATGGAAAAGAGGAGTACAAAAAGCCACAGCAAACATCGTGCTCAATGTTAAAGACTGAAAGATTTACTCCTGAAATCAGGAACAAGGCCAGGAAGCTGGCCTTCATCACCGTTACTCAATAGTGTACTGGAAGTTCTACCCAGAATCTTGAGGAAAGAAATAAAAGGCATCCATGGGTGAATGGAAAAATTAAAACCGTGTCTCTTCACAGAACATAGGTCACATCATCTTATATATAAAACTACCTATAATCAGCAAAGAAATTATTTGAGCTAATCAACTAATTAATAAGCAAAGTTATAGAACAAAATATCAAGTCATGAAAATCTATCTTATATGCATACGCTGGCAAAAAATAATCTGAAAAAGAATTTATGAGAACAATTCCATTTGTAATAATGTCAACATCAATATTTAGGAGTATATTTAATCAAGGTACAAGACTTGTTTTTATGTATGTAAAGTTGTATGTTTGAAATTACTGGAAAGTCAATTACTTTTCAAAACATCATGTATGTCAATAGCATGCCAGAAAAGCAGAGAAAACATCAAACTTCCAGATAGAAGCCAAGCCTTACCCAGATCCAGTTCACCCAAAGTCCACATGTCATTTAGAGGCACCGTGGGAAGGTTATATTAGGAGCCGCTGTCCTCCGTGTTGTGGACGACCTGGATATGGTAGAAACAGTGGGATTTTTGAATTCCAATTTTCCACATCATGCCACAAAAACACTATTAGAACTCATAAATAAATTCAGGAAAGTTGCAAAATCAATACACAGAAATCAGTTGCATTTCTAAACGCAAATAATGAACCATCAGAAAGAGAAAGAAAGCAACCCTATTTACAACTGCATCAAAAAGAACAAAATACCTGGGAATAAAGTCAACCAAGGAGGTGAAAGACCTGCACACTGAAAACTTTAAGACATTGATGAAGACATTGAAAAACACACCAATAAATGGAAAGATATCCTGTTCTCATGGAATGGAACAATTAATGTTGTTAAAATATCCATGCTACCCAAAGCAGTGGACACAGTGAATGCAATCCCTCCCAAAATTCCATGGTATTTTCCCCCCAAATAGAGCAAATCCTCCTAATATCTGTGGGGAACCACAAAGGACCCCAAATAGCCAAAGAAACCCTGAAAAAAGAGAACGGGCTGGAGGCATCTCCCTCCCTGACGTCACACTCTGCTGAGAAGCTACAGTCACCAAAACAGTGTGGAACTGGCTCAAAACGGGCACAGGGACCAGAGGAACAGGACAGAGAGACCAGAATTCAACCCCCACGGACGGGGTCGGTGAATTTATGACACAGGGACCAAGGACACACCAAGGAGCACGACACTCCCCACCATAAATGGTGCTGGGAAAACTGGACGCCCCATAACTCACGCTGGCTACCCTGCACACAAACCTGAACAAAAACCCAGCTTTCCACGCCAAGCCCTCCCTCGCTCACACGAAGACGGACCCCCTCAACGGTCAGTCGCCCACAGGAAGCTTCTCCCCACTTTTCCTCACCGTCTCTTCACCTTTTCCTCAGGCATCACCTGGGTCCTCAGGAAACCTAGTTCCCTAGTCAGCGTGGACGCAGCCCCACTTTGTCCTGAAGCCGAAACCCCAGCGAGTCCTAAGGAGACGGAGACCGAGCTCCTCTCAGCAGAGACGCTGAGCCGGGCGTCCTACCGGAAGGCCTCCGCCCCCGCCCCCGCGCCTGAGGAGGCTCAACTGCTCTCAGCTGACCTCACAATCGAGTTCCCAGGGAAGGAGCATGCGCTGTGGGTCAGAGAGGCGAACTCGGCGCCACCCTGTGGTCAGTGCAGGAAGTGCAGGCCGCGCCTCCCTCACAGGTCACTGGAGGCAGCGTGCCCTACTGACAGGACTGCTGAATCCATTAAACTGGACATTCAAACTAAAATGGAGTCTCTATCCCAAAAGCTTTCTAAAAGTAGTTAAGGAACAATTAATTGGAAACCATTTGGAATGAAGTGAATGTAGATGCAAACTTTACAACTTATACCAAATTCACTCAAAGTTATTCAGAGGCAAATTTTATTGTAGTTTCTAATTTATGTTTGGCTGCGTTGGGTCTTCGTTGCTGCATGTGGGCTTTCTCTAGTTGCGTCGAGCGGGGCTACTCTTCGTTGCGGTGCACGGGCTTCTCATGGCGGTGGCTTTTCTTGTGGGCGAGCATGGGCTCTAGGCGCGCAGGCTTCAGTAGTTGTGCCGCGCAGGCTTGGTTGCTCTGCGGCATGTGGGATCTTCCCGGACCAGGGCTCGAGCCCGTGTCCCCTGCATTGGCAGGCGGACTCTTAACCACTGCATCACCAGGGAAGTCCCCACAGACAAATTTTAAATACAAAACTATTCAAGGGGCTTCCCTGGTGGTGCGGTGGTTGAGAATCTGCCTGCTAATGCAGGGGACACGGGTTCGAGCCCTGGTCTCAGAGGATCACACATGCCGCGGAGAAACTGGGCCCGTGGGCCACAATGACTGAACCTGCGTGTCTGGAGCCTGTGCTCCACAACAAGAGAGGCCGCGATAGTGAGAGGCCCGCGCACCGCGATGAAGAGTGGCCCCATTTGCCACAACTGGAGAGAGCCCTAGCACAGAAACGAAGACCCAACATAGCGATCAATCAATCAAAAAATATCTCTTAAAAAAAAATAAAAAATAAAAAAATAAAATCAAATCAAGCAGAACAGCGACTAAGACGTCATGGAAACAGCTGCATGCCTCCCTTTCTGCGCGGCTACTCCGGGACGTACCTCGAGGCCAGTACTCACGTTGAGTTTCCCTTTAGCTCTAGAGCGTGGCAGGATGAGCTCCACCCCGGCCATCGAAGCAGTCGGCATAGCTAGAGAAAACTCATTTTCTACCCAGAGCCACGCCTACAGTGGCTAGTGGCCTGTCAACAGCAGTCAATTTCAAGTAGCTTCAAGGCAGCATGAATGGAGCTTTCAAAATGGCAAAGCAAGGCTAGATCCATCAGGCCCCCATTTCCAAGGGCACACACAGCATATATCCCTGTGCTTTCTAACAAGTCCAAAGAGACACAGGTTACCCAGTGGTTCCTTCCCTGAATCAACTCCTTGAAGCAGGGTGTTCTGCAAATAGCGAACTGCCTCAACGAAGGAACGCCCCAGCTAGGCCTCCGGGCCCGTGGCTCTTCAAAAGCCGGAAGTGTTACCCGAGGAGCTGGGCTTTAGTTGAAGTCGGAACGCAAGCCGACTTTCACTTGGAGGCAGGGTGACTTCAGGCAGGGACTCCCAGATGGAATACGAAGCCGAGGGTTTTTCTCAGTGCAGCTCAGACTTGGGCAATGAGCCAGACTTGCACGGCACGTTGGACCTGCTAGAATGGTGTTCGTGGATCTGTTCGAGTGCTGGGGAGATCAAGCTGTCCCAGGAAGGAGTGCAGTGTGTTGCCCTACACTCGGCATACACAGAGTGCCTCCGAAGGGCTATGGGCCTGGATGTGGCTTAGCGGGCCCATGGGGGCCTGGGGGTACTCAGTGTTCTTGCAGGAAATAGGTTGCCAACGCGAGGCTCCTAGATGTCCTGCAAAGCATACTGACATTAAAATAATGCAGAGCAGGGGCTTCCCTTGTGGTGCAATGTTTGGGAATCCACCTGCCGATGCAGCGGACATGGGTTCGAGCCCTGGTGCACCAAGATCTCACATGCTGCGGAGCACCTAAGCCCGTGAACCACAACGACTGAGCCTGCGCTCTAGAGCCCGGGGCCACAACGACTGAGCCCGCATGCCAGAACAAATGAAGTCCACGTACCTAGAGCCTGTGCTCCACAACAAGAGGAGTCACCGCAATGAGAAGCCCGCGCACTGCAACGAAGAGTAGCCCCCGATCGCTGCAACTAGAGAAAGCTCACATGCAGCAACGACGACCCAACACAGTAAAAAAAAAATGATATATTAAATAAATAAATAAATAAATAGAAAGATAAACGAATAAATAAATAAACTAATGCAGAGCAGTGGCTACGGCCTCCTGAAAACTGCTGCACGCCTCCGCTTCTGCACGGCAATTCAGGGCCTTACCTTGAGGCAAGTGCTCACGCTGAGTGTCCCGTTAGCGCCACAGCATGGTAGGATGCTGACTTTCTCCTCGAGCAGAGTGACTTCAGGTACGAGGCCCTCAAAGAGTTCAACGCAGAGTGTTTTCTCATGGCAGCTCAGACGGGGGCCGTGACGAACACTTCCAGGACACGTCGCACTGGCTAGAAATGTGGTCCTGAGGCTGTTCCAGTGCTCTGGAAATGTAGCTGTCCTTAAGGAATGTGCAGTGTGTTGCCCATCACTCGGCATACACAGAGGGCCTCCGAGGGACCGACCTTTGGGCCTCGATGTTGCTCAGCAGGCCCACAGGAGTCTGGAGGTACTCAGGGTTCTTGGAGGGAAAATGATGCACACCCGAGGGGCCTACGAGTCCTGAAAAGGGTACTTCCTTTAAAATAAAGCAGACCAGGGGCTTCCCTGGTGGCGCAGTGGTTGAGAATATGCCTGCCAATGCAGGGGACACGGGTTCGAGCCCTGGTCTCAGAGGATCACACATGCCGCGGAGAAACTGGGCCCGTGGGCCACAATGACTGAACCTGCGTGTCTGGAGCCTGTGCTCCACAACAAGAGAGGCCGCGATAGTGAGAGGCCCGCGCACCGCGATGAAGAGTGGCCCCATTTGCCACAACTGGAGAGAGCCCTAGCACAGAAACGAAGACCCAACATAGCGATCAATCAATCAAAAAATATCTCTTAAAAAAAAATAAAAAATAAAAAAATAAAATCAAATCAAGCAGAACAGCGACTAAGACCTCATGGAAACAGCTGCATGCCTCCCTTTCTGCGCGGCTACTCCGGGACGTACCTCGAGGCCAGTACTCACGTTGAGTTTCCCTTTAGCTCTAGAGCGTGGCAGGATGAGCTCCACCCCGGCCATCGAAGCAGTCGGCATAGCTAGAGAAAACTCATTTTCTACCCAGAGCCACGCCTACAGTGGCTAGTGGCCTGTCAACAGCAGTCAATTTCAAGTAGCTTCAAGGCAGCATGAATGGAGCTTTCAAAATGGCAAAGCAAGGCTAGATCCATCAGGCCCCCATTTCCAAGGGCACACACAGCATATATCCCTGTGCTTTCTAACAAGTCCAAAGAGACACAGGTTACCCAGTGGTTCCTTCCCTGAATCAACTCCTTGAAGCAGGGTGTTCTGCAAATAGCGAACTGCCTCAACGAAGGAACGCCCCAGCTAGGCCTCCGGGCCCGTGGCTCTTCAAAAGCCGGAAGTGTTACCCGAGGAACTGGGCTTTAGTTGAAGTCGGAACGCAAGCCGACTTTCACTTGGAGGCAGGGTGACTTCAGGCAGGGACTCCCAGATGGAATACGAAGCCGAGGGTTTTTCTCAGTGCAGCTCAGACTTGGGCAATGAGCCAGACTTGCACGGCACGTTGGACCTGCTAGAATGGTGTTCGTGGACCTGTCCGAGTGCTGGGGAGATCAAGCTGTCCCAGGAAGGAGTGCAGTGTGTTGCCCTACACTCGGCATACACAGAGTGCCTCCGAAGGGCTATGGGCCTGGATGTGGCTTAGCGGGCCCATGGGGGCCTGGGGGTACTCAGTGTTCTTGCAGGAAATAGGTTGCCAACGCGAGGCTCCTAGATGTCCTGCAAAGCATACTGACATTAAAATAATGCAGAGTAGGGGCTTCCCTTGTGGTGCAATGTTTGGGAATCCACCTGCCGATGCAGCGGACATGGGTTCGAGCCCTGGTCCACCAAGATCTCACATGCTGCGGAGCACCTAAGCCCGTGAACCACAACGACTGAGCCTGCGCTCTAGAGCCCGGGAGCCACAACGACTGAGCCCGCATGCCAGAACAAATGAAGTCCACGTGCCTAGAGCCTGTGCTCCACAACAAGAGGAGTCACCGCAATGAGAAGCCCGCGCACTGCAACGAAGAGTAGCCCGCGCTCGCTGCAACTAGAGAAAGCTCACATGCAGCAACGACGACCCAACACAGTAAAAAAAAAATGATATATTAAATAAATAAATAAATAAATAGATAGATAAACAAATAAATAAATAAACTAATGCAGAGCAGTGGCTACGGCCTCCTGAAAACTGCTGCACGCCTCCGCTTCTGCACGGCAATTCAGGGCCTTACCTTGAGGCAAGTGCTCACGCTGAGTGTCCCGTTATCGCCACAGCATGGTAGGATGCTGACTTTCTCCTCGAGCAGAGTGACTTCAGGTACGAGGCCCTCGAAGAGTTCTACGCAGTGTGTTTTCTCATGGCAGCTCAGACGGGGGCCGTGACGAACACTTCCAGGACACGTCGCACTGGCTAGAAATGTGGTCCTGAGGCTGTTCCTGTGCTCTGGAAATGTAGCTGTCCTTAAGGAACGTGCAGTGTGTTGCCCATCACTCGGCATACACAGAGGGCCTCCGAGGGACCGACCTTTGGGCCTCGATGTTGCTCAGCAGGCCCACAGGAGTCTGGAGGTACTCAGGGCTCTTGGAGGGAAAATGATGCACACCCAAGGGACCTACGACTCCTGAAAAGGGTACTTCCTTAAAAATAAAGCAGAACAGGGGCTTCCATGGTGGCGCAGTGGTTGAGAATATGCCTGCCAATGCAGGGGACACGGGTTCGAGCACTGGTCTGAGAGGATCACACATGCCGTGGAGAAACTGGGCCCGTGGGCCACAATGACTGAACCTGCGCGTCTGGAGCCTGTGCTCCGCAACAAGAGAGGCCGCGATAGTGAGAGGCCCGCGCACCGCGATGAAGAGTGGCTCCATTTGCCGCAACTGGAGAGAGCCCTAGCACAGAAACGAAGACCCAACATAGCGATCAATCAATCAAAAAATAAATCTAAAAAAAATTAAAAACTAAAAAAAATCAAATCAAATCAAGCAGAACAGCGACTAAGACCTCATGGAAACAGCTGCAAGCCTCCCTTTCTGCGCGGCTAATCAGGGACGTACCTCGAGGCCAGTACTCACGTTGAGTTTCCCTTTAGCTCTAGAGCGTGGCAGGATGAGCTCCACCCCGGCCATCGAAGCAGCCGGCATAGCTAGAGAAAACTCATTTTCTACCCAGAGCCATGCCTACAGTGGCTAGTGGCCTGTCAAGAGCAGTCAATTTCAAGTAGCTTCAAGGCAGCATGAATGGAGCTTTCAAAATGGGAAAGGAAGGCTAGTTCCATCAGGCCCCCATTTCCAAGGGCACACGCAGCATATATCCCGGTGCTTTCTAACAAGTACAAAGAGACACAGGTTACCCAGTGGTTCCTTCCCTGAATCAACTCCTCGAAGCAGGGTGTTCTGCAAATAGCGAACTGCCTCAACGAAGGAACGCCCCAGCTAGGCCTCCGGGCCCGTGGCTCTTCAAAAGCCGGAAGTGTTACCCGAGGAACTGGGCTTTAGTTGCAGTCGGAACGCAAGCCGACTTTCTCTTGGAGGCAGGGTTACTCCAGGCAGGGACTCCCAGATGGAATACGAAGCCGAGGGTTTTTCTCAGTGCAGCTCAGACTTGGGCAATGAGCCAGACTTGCACGGCACTTTGGACCTGTTAGAACGGTGTTCGTGTACCTGTTCGAGTGCTGGGGAATTCAAGCTGTCCCAAGAAGGTGTGCAGTGTGTTGCTCTACACTCGGTATACACAGAGTGGCTCCGAAGGGCTATGGGCCTGGATGTGGCTTAGCAGGTCCATGGGGGCCTCGGGGTACTCAGTGTTCTTGCAGGAAATAGGGTGCCCACGTGAGGCTCCTAGATGTCCTGCAAAGCATACTGACATTAAAATAATGCAGAGCAGGGGCTTCCCTTGTGGTGCAATGTTTGGGAATCCACCTGCCGATGCAGCGGACATGGGTTCGAGCCCTGGTCCACCAAGATCTCACATGCTGCGGAGCACTTAAGCCCGTGAACCACAACGACTGAGCCTGCGCTCTAGAGCCCGGGAGCCACAACGACTGAGCCCGCATGCCAGAACTAATGAAGTCCACGTGCCTAGAGCCTGTGCTCCACAACAAGAGGAGTCACCGCAATGAAAAGCCCGCGCACCGCTACGAAGAGTAGCCCCCGCTCGCTGCAACTAGAGAAAGCTCACATGCAGCAACGACGACCCAACACAGTAAAAAAAATAATAATATATTAAATAAATAAATAGATAGATAGATAAACAAATAAATAAATAAATAAACTAATGCAGAGCAGTGGCTACGGCCTATTGAAAACTGCTGCACGCCTCCGCTTCTGCACGGCAATTCAGGGCCTTACCTTGAGGCAAGTGCTCACGCTGAGTGTCCCGTTAGCGCCACAGCATGGTAGGATGCTGACTTTCTCCTCGAGCAGAGTGACTTCAGGTACGAGGCCCTCAAAGAGTTCAACGCAGAGTGTTTTCTCATGGCAGCTCAGACGGGGGCCGTGACGAACACTTCCAGGACACGTCGCACTGGCTAGAAATGTGGTCCTGAGGCTGTTCCAGTGCTCTGGAAATGTAGCTGTCCTTAAGGAACGTGCAGTGTGTTGCCCATCACTCGACATACACAGAGGGCCTCCGAGGGACCGACCTTTGGGCCTCGATGTTGCTCAGCAGGCCCACAGGAGTCTGGAGGTACTCAGGGTTCTTGGAGGGAAAATGATGCACACCCGAGGGGCCTACGAGTCCTGAAAAGGGTACTTCCTTTAAAATAAAGCAGACCAGGGGCTTCCCTGGTGGCGCAGTGGTTGAGAATATGCCTGCCAATGCAGGGGACACGGGTTCGAGCCCTGGTCTCAGAGGATCACACATGCCGCGGAGAAACTGGGCCCGTGGGCCACAATGACTGAACCTGCGTGTCTGGAGCCTGTGCTCCACAACAAGAGAGGCCGCGATAGTGAGAGGCCCGCGCACCGCGATGAAGAGTGGCCCCATTTACCACAACTGGAGAGAGCCCTAGCACAGAAACGAAGACCCAACATAGCGATCAATCAATCAAAAAATATCTCTTAAAAAAAAATAAAAAATAAAAAAATAAAATAAAATCAAGCAGAACAGCGACTAAGACCTCATGGAAACAGCTGCATGCCTCCCTTTCTGCGCGGCTACTCCGGGACGTACCTCGAGGCCAGTACTCACGTTGAGTTTCCCTTTAGCTCTAGAGCGTGGCAGGATGAGCTCCACCCCGGCCATCGAAGCAGTCGGCATAGCTAGAGAAAACTCATTTTCTACCCAGAGCCACGCCTACAGTGGCTAGTGGCCTGTCAACAGCAGTCAATTTCAAGTAGCTTCAAGGCAGCATGAATGGAGCTTTCAAAATGGCAAAGCAAGGCTAGATCCATCAGGCCCCCATTTCCAAGGGCACACACAGCATATATCCCTGTGCTTTCTAACAAGTCCAAAGAGACACAGGTTACCCAGTGGTTCCTTCCCTGAATCAACTCCTTGAAGCAGGGTGTTCTGCAAATAGCGAACTGCCTCAACGAAGGAACGCCCCAGCTAGGCCTCCGGGCCCGTGGCTCTTCAAAAGCCGGAAGTGTTACCCGAGGAACTGGGCTTTAGTTGAAGTCGGAACGCAAGCCGACTTTCACTTGGAGGCAGGGTGACTTCAGGCAGGGACTCCCAGATGGAATACGAAGCCGAGGGTTTTTCTCAGTGCAGCTCAGACTTGGGCAATGAGCCAGACTTGCACGGCACGTTGGACCTGCTAGAATGGTGTTCGTGGACCTGTCCGAGTGCTGGGGAGATCAAGCTGTCCCAGGAAGGAGTGCAGTGTGTTGCCCTACACTCGGCATACACAGAGTGCCTCCGAAGGGCTATGGGCCTGGATGTGGCTTAGCGGGCCCATGGGGGCCTGGGGGTACTCAGTGTTCTTGCAGGAAATAGGTTGCCAACGCGAGGCTCCTAGATGTCCTGCAAAGCATACTGACATTAAAATAATGCAGAGTAGGGGCTTCCCTTGTGGTGCAATGTTTGGGAATCCACCTGCCGATGCAGCGGACATGGGTTCGAGCCCTGGTCCACCAAGATCTCACATGCTGCGGAGCACCTAAGCCCGTGAACCACAACGACTGAGCCTGCGCTCTAGAGCCCGGGAGCCACAACGACTGAGCCCGCATGCCAGAACAAATGAAGTCCACGTGCCTAGAGCCTGTGCTCCACAACAAGAGGAGTCACCGCAATGAGAAGCCCGCGCACTGCAACGAAGAGTAGCCCGCGCTCGCTGCAACTAGAGAAAGCTCACATGCAGCAACGACGACCCAACACAGTAAAAAAAAAATGATATATTAAATAAATAAATAAATAAATAGATAGATAAACAAATAAATAAATAAACTAATGCAGAGCAGTGGCTACGGCCTCCTGAAAACTGCTGCACGCCTCCGCTTCTGCACGGCAATTCAGGGCCTTACCTTGAGGCAAGTGCTCACGCTGAGTGTCCCGTTATCGCCACAGCATGGTAGGATGCTGACTTTCTCCTCGAGCAGAGTGACTTCAGGTACGAGGCCCTCGAAGAGTTCTACGCAGTGTGTTTTCTCATGGCAGCTCAGACGGGGGCCGTGACGAACACTTCCAGGACACGTCGCACTGGCTAGAAATGTGGTCCTGAGGCTGTTCCTGTGCTCTGGAAATGTAGCTGTCCTTAAGGAACGTGCAGTGTGTTGCCCATCACTCGGCATACACAGAGGGCCTCCGAGGGACCGACCTTTGGGCCTCGATGTTGCTCAGCAGGCCCACAGGAGTCTGGAGGTACTCAGGGCTCTTGGAGGGAAAATGATGCACACCCAAGGGACCTACGACTCCTGAAAAGGGTACTTCCTTAAAAATAAAGCAGAACAGGGGCTTCCATGGTGGCGCAGTGGTTGAGAATATGCCTGCCAATGCAGGGGACACGGGTTCGAGCACTGGTCTGAGAGGATCACACATGCCGTGGAGAAACTGGGCCCGTGGGCCACAATGACTGAACCTGCGCGTCTGGAGCCTGTGCTCCGCAACAAGAGAGGCCGCGATAGTGAGAGGCCCGCGCACCGCGATGAAGAGTGGCTCCATTTGCCGCAACTGGAGAGAGCCCTAGCACAGAAACGAAGACCCAACATAGCGATCAATCAATCAAAAAATAAATCTAAAAAAAATTAAAAACTAAAAAAAATCAAATCAAATCAAGCAGAACAGCGACTAAGACCTCATGGAAACAGCTGCAAGCCTCCCTTTCTGCGCGGCTAATCAGGGACGTACCTCGAGGCCAGTACTCACGTTGAGTTTCCCTTTAGCTCTAGAGCGTGGCAGGATGAGCTCCACCCCGGCCATCGAAGCAGCCGGCATAGCTAGAGAAAACTCATTTTCTACCCAGAGCCATGCCTACAGTGGCTAGTGGCCTGTCAAGAGCAGTCAATTTCAAGTAGCTTCAAGGCAGCATGAATGGAGCTTTCAAAATGGGAAAGGAAGGCTAGTTCCATCAGGCCCCCATTTCCAAGGGCACACGCAGCATATATCCCGGTGCTTTCTAACAAGTACAAAGAGACACAGGTTACCCAGTGGTTCCTTCCCTGAATCAACTCCTCGAAGCAGGGTGTTCTGCAAATAGCGAACTGCCTCAACGAAGGAACGCCCCAGCTAGGCCTCCGGGCCCGTGGCTCTTCAAAAGCCGGAAGTGTTACCCGAGGAACTGGGCTTTAGTTGCAGTCGGAACGCAAGCCGACTTTCTCTTGGAGGCAGGGTTACTCCAGGCAGGGACTCCCAGATGGAATACGAAGCCGAGGGTTTTTCTCAGTGCAGCTCAGACTTGGGCAATGAGCCAGACTTGCACGGCACTTTGGACCTGTTAGAACGGTGTTCGTGTACCTGTTCGAGTGCTGGGGAATTCAAGCTGTCCCAAGAAGGTGTGCAGTGTGTTGCTCTACACTCGGTATACACAGAGTGGCTCCGAAGGGCTATGGGCCTGGATGTGGCTTAGCAGGTCCATGGGGGCCTCGGGGTACTCAGTGTTCTTGCAGGAAATAGGGTGCCCACGTGAGGCTCCTAGATGTCCTGCAAAGCATACTGACATTAAAATAATGCAGAGCAGGGGCTTCCCTTGTGGTGCAATGTTTGGGAATCCACCTGCCGATGCAGCGGACATGGGTTCGAGCCCTGGTCCACCAAGATCTCACATGCTGCGGAGCACTTAAGCCCGTGAACCACAACGACTGAGCCTGCGCTCTAGAGCCCGGGAGCCACAACGACTGAGCCCGCATGCCAGAACTAATGAAGTCCACGTGCCTAGAGCCTGTGCTCCACAACAAGAGGAGTCACCGCAATGAAAAGCCCGCGCACCGCTACGAAGAGTAGCCCCCGCTCGCTGCAACTAGAGAAAGCTCACATGCAGCAACGACGACCCAACACAGTAAAAAAAATAATAATATATTAAATAAATAAATAGATAGATAGATAAACAAATAAATAAATAAATAAACTAATGCAGAGCAGTGGCTACGGCCTATTGAAAACTGCTGCACGCCTCCGCTTCTGCACGGCAATTCAGGGCCTTACCTTGAGGCAAGTGCTCACGCTGAGTGTCCCGTTAGCGCCACAGCATGGTAGGATGCTGACTTTCTCCTCGAGCAGAGTGACTTCAGGTACGAGGCCCTCAAAGAGTTCAACGCAGAGTGTTTTCTCATGGCAGCTCAGACGGGGGCCGTGACGAACACTTCCAGGACACGTCGCACTGGCTAGAAATGTGGTCCTGAGGCTGTTCCAGTGCTCTGGAAATGTAGCTGTCCTTAAGGAACGTGCAGTGTGTTGCCCATCACTCGACATACACAGAGGGCCTCCGAGGGACCGACCTTTGGGCCTCGATGTTGCTCAGCAGGCCCACAGGAGTCTGGAGGTACTCAGGGTTCTTGGAGGGAAAATGATGCACACCCGAGGGGCCTACGAGTCCTGAAAAGGGTACTTCCTTTAAAATAAAGCAGACCAGGGGCTTCCCTGGTGGCGCAGTGGTTGAGAATATGCCTGCCAATGCAGGGGACACGGGTTCGAGCCCTGGTCTCAGAGGATCACACATGCCGCGGAGAAACTGGGCCCGTGGGCCACAATGACTGAACCTGCGTGTCTGGAGCCTGTGCTCCACAACAAGAGAGGCCGCGATAGTGAGAGGCCCGCGCACCGCGATGAAGAGTGGCCCCATTTACCACAACTGGAGAGAGCCCTAGCACAGAAACGAAGACCCAACATAGCGATCAATCAATCAAAAAATATCTCTTAAAAAAAAATAAAAAATAAAAAAATAAAATAAAATCAAGCAGAACAGCGACTAAGACCTCATGGAAACAGCTGCATGCCTCCCTTTCTGCGCGGCTACTCCGGGACGTACCTCGAGGCCAGTACTCACGTTGAGTTTCCCTTTAGCTCTAGAGCGTGGCAGGATGAGCTCCACCCCGGCCATCGAAGCAGTCGGCATAGCTAGAGAAAACTCATTTTCTACCCAGAGCCACGCCTACAGTGGCTAGTGGCCTGTCAACAGCAGTCAATTTCAAGTAGCTTCAAGGCAGCATGAATGGAGCTTTCAAAATGGCAAAGCAAGGCTAGATCCATCAGGCCCCCATTTCCAAGGGCACACACAGCATATATCCCTGTGCTTTCTAACAAGTCCAAAGAGACACAGGTTACCCAGTGGTTCCTTCCCTGAATCAACTCCTTGAAGCAGGGTGTTCTGCAAATAGCGAACTGCCTCAACGAAGGAACGCCCCAGCTAGGCCTCCGGGCCCGTGGCTCTTCAAAAGCCGGAAGTGTTACGCGAGGAACTGGGCTTTAGTTGAAGTCGGAACGCAAGCCGACTTTCACTTGGAGGCAGGGTGACTTCAGGCAGGGACTCCCAGATGGAATACGAAGCCGAGGGTTTTTCTCAGTGCAGCTCAGACTTGGGCAATGAGCCAGACTTGCACGGCACGTTGGACCTGCTAGAATGGTGTTCGTGGACCTGTCCGAGTGCTGGGGAGATCAAGCTGTCCCAGGAAGGAGTGCAGTGTGTTGCCCTACACTCGGCATACACAGAGTGCCTCCGAAGGGCTATGGGCCTGGATGTGGCTTAGCGGGCCCATGGGGGCCTGGGGGTACTCAGTGTTCTTGCAGGAAATAGGTTGCCAACGCGAGGCTCCTAGATGTCCTGCAAAGCATACTGACATTAAAATAATGCAGAGTAGGGGCTTCCCTTGTGGTGCAATGTTTGGGAATCCACCTGCCGATGCAGCGGACATGGGTTCGAGCCCTGGTCCACCAAGATCTCACATGCTGCGGAGCACCTAAGCCCGTGAACCACAACGACTGAGCCTGCGCTCTAGAGCCCGGGAGCCACAACGACTGAGCCCGCATGCCAGAACAAATGAAGTCCACGTGCCTAGAGCCTGTGCTCCACAACAAGAGGAGTCACCGCAATGAGAAGCCCGCGCACTGCAACGAAGAGTAGCCCGCGCTCGCTGCAACTAGAGAAAGGTCACATGCAGCAACGACGACCCAACACAGTAAAAAAAAAATGATATATTAAATAAATAAATAAATAAATAGATAGATAAACAAATAAATAAATAAACTAATGCAGAGCAGTGGCTACGGCCTCCTGAAAACTGCTGCACGCCTCCGCTTCTGCACGGCAATTCAGGGCCTTACCTTGAGGCAAGTGCTCACGCTGAGTGTCCCGTTATCGCCACAGCATGGTAGGATGCTGACTTTCTCCTCGAGCAGAGTGACTTCAGGTACGAGGCCCTCGAAGAGTTCTACGCAGTGTGTTTTCTCATGGCAGCTCAGACGGGGGCCGTGACGAACACTTCCAGGACACGTCGCACTGGCTAGAAATGTGGTCCTGAGGCTGTTCCTGTGCTCTGGAAATGTAGCTGTCCTTAAGGAACGTGCAGTGTGTTGCCCATCACTCGGCATACACAGAGGGCCTCCGAGGGACCGACCTTTGGGCCTCGATGTTGCTCAGCAGGCCCACAGGAGTCTGGAGGTACTCAGGGCTCTTGGAGGGAAAATGATGCACACCCAAGGGACCTACGACTCCTGAAAAGGGTACTTCCTTAAAAATAAAGCAGAACAGGGGCTTCCATGGTGGCGCAGTGGTTGAGAATATGCCTGCCAATGCAGGGGACACGGGTTCGAGCACTGGTCTGAGAGGATCACACATGCCGCGGAGAAACTGGGCCCGTGGGCCACAATGACTGAACCTGCGCGTCTGGAGCCTGTGCTCCGCAACAAGAGAGGCCGCGATAGTGAGAGGCCCGCGCACCGCGATGAAGAGTGGCTCCATTTGCCGCAACTGGAGAGAGCCCTAGCACAGAAACGAAGACCCAACATAGCGATCAATCAATCAAAAAATAAATCTAAAAAAAATTAAAAACTAAAAAAAATCAAATCAAATCAAGCAGAACAGCGACTAAGACCTCATGGAAACAGCTGCAAGCCTCCCTTTCTGCGCGGCTAATCAGGGACGTACCTCGAGGCCAGTACTCACGTTGAGTTTCCCTTTAGCTCTAGAGCGTGGCAGGATGAGCTCCACCCCGGCCATCGAAGCAGCCGGCATAGCTAGAGAAAACTCATTTTCTACCCAGAGCCATGCCTACAGTGGCTAGTGGCCTGTCAACAGCAGTCAATTTCAAGTAGCTTCAAGGCAGCATGAATGGAGCTTTCAAAATGGGAAAGCAAGGCTAGTTCCATCAGGCCCCCATTTCCAAGGGCACACGCAGCATATATCCCGGTGCTTTCTAACAAGTACAAAGAGACACAGGTTACCCAGTGGTTCCTTCCCTGAATCAACTCCTCGAAGCAGGGTGTTCTGCAAATAGCGAACTGCCTCATCGAAGGAACGCCCCAGCTAGGCCTCCGGGCCCGTGGCTCTTCAAAAGCCGGAAGTGTTACCCGAGGAACTGGGCTTTAGTTGCAGTCGGAACGCAAGCCGACTTTCACTTGGAGGCAGGGTGACTTCAGGCAGGGACTCCCAGATGGAATACGAAGCCGAGGGTTTTTCTCAGTGCAGCTCAGACTTGGGCAATGAGCCAGACTTGCACGGCACTTTGGACCTGTTAGAACGGTGTTCGTGTACCTGTTCGAGTGCTGGGGAATTCAAGCTGTCCCAAGAAGGAGTGCAGTGTGTTGCCCTACACTCGGCATACACAGAGTGCCTCCGAAGGGCTATGGGCCTGGATCTGGCATAGCGGGCCCATGGGGGCCTGGGGTTACTCAGTTTTCTTGCAGGGAATAGGGTGCCCACGCGAGGCTCCTAGATGTCCTGCAAAGCATACTGACATTAAAATAATGCAGAGCAGGGGCTTCCCTTGTGGTGCAATGTTTGGGAATCCACCTGCCGATGCAGCGGACATGGGTTCGAGCCCTGGTCCACCAAGATCTCACATGCTGCGGAGCACTTAAGCCCGTGAACCACAACGACTGAGCCTGCGCTCTAGAGCCCGGGAGCCACAACGACTGAGCCCGCATGCCAGAACTAATGAAGTCCACGTGCCTAGAGCCTGTGCTCCACAACAAGAGGAGTCACCGCAATGAAAAGCCCGCGCACCGCTACGAAGAGTAGCCCCCGCTCGCTGCAACTAGAGAAAGCTCACATGCAGCAACGACGACCCAACACAGTAAAAAAAATAATAATATATTAAATAAATAAATAGATAGATAGATAAACAAATAAATAAATAAACAAACTAATGCAGAGCAGTGGCTACGGCCTATTGAAAACTGCTGCACGCCTCCGCTTCTGCACGGCAATTCAGGGCCTTACCTTGAGGCAAGTGCTCAGGCTGAGTGTCCCGTTAGCGCCACAGCATGGTAGGATGCTGACTTTCTCCTCGAGCAGAGTGACTTCAGGTACGAGGCCCTCAAAGAGTTCAACGCAGAGTGTTTTCTCATGGCAGCTCAGACGGGGGCCGTGACGAACACTTCCAGGACACGTCGCACTGGCTAGAAATGTGGTCCTGAGGCTGTTCCAGTGCTCTGGAAATGTAGCTGTCCTTAAGGAACGTGCAGTGTGTTGCCCATCACTCGGCATACACAGAGGGCCTCCGAGGGACCGACCTTTGGGCCTCGATGTTGCTCAGCAGGCCCACAGGAGTCTGGAGGTACTCAGGGCTCTTGGAGGGAAAATGATGAACACCCGAGGGACCTACGAGTCCTGAAAAGGGTACTTCCTTTAAAATAAAGCAGAACAGGGGCTTCCCTGGTGGCGCAGTGGTTGAGAATATGCCTGCCAATGCAGGGGACACGGGTTCGAGCCCTGGTCTCAGAGGATCACACATGCCGCGGAGAAACTGGGCCCGTGGGCCACAATGACTGAACCTGCGCGTCTGGAGCCTGTGCTCCGCAACAAGAGAGGCCGCGATAGTGAGAGGCCCGCGCACCGCGATGAAGAGTGGCTCCATTTGCCGCAACTGGAGAGAGCCCTAGCACAGAAACGAAGACCCAACATAGCGATCAATCAATCAAAAAATAAATCTAAAAAAAATTAAAAAATAAAAAAAATCAAATCAAATCAAGCAGAACAGCGACTAAGACCTCATGGAAACAGCTGCATGCCTCCCTTTCTGCGCGGCTAATCAGGGACGTACCTCGAGGCCGGTACTCACGTTGAGTTTCCCTTTAGCTCTAGAGCGTGGCAGGATGAGCTCCACCCCGGCCATCGAAGCAGCCGGCATAGCTAGAGAAAACTCATTTTCTACCCAGAGCCATGCCTACAGTGGCTAGTGGCCTGTCAACAGCAGTCAATTTCAAGTAGCTTCAAGGCAGCATGAATGGAGCTTTCAAAATGGGAAAGGAAGGCTAGTTCCATCAGGCCCCCATTTCCAAGGGCACACGCAGCATATATCCCGGTGCTTTCTAAGAAGTCCAAAGAGACACAGGTTACCCAGTGGTTCCTTCCCTGAATCAACTCTTCGAAGCAGGGTGTTCTGCAAATAGCGTACTGCCTCAACGAAGGAACACCCCAGCTAGGCCTCCGGGCCCGTGGCTCTTCAAAAGCCTGCAGGGTTACCAGAGGAACTGGGCTTTAGTTGCAGTCGGAACGCAAGCCGACTTTCTCTTGGAGGCAGGGTGACTTCAGGCAGGGACTCCCAGATGGAATACGAAGCCGAGGGTTTTTCTCAGTGCAGCTCAGACTTGGGCAATGAGCCAGGCTTGCACGGCACGTTGGACCTGCTAGAACGGTGTTCGTGGACCTGTTCGAGTGCTGGGGAATTCAAGCTGTCCCAAGAAGGAGTGCAGAGCGTTGCCCTACACTCGGCATACACAGAGTGGCTCCGAAGGGCTATGGGCCTGGATGTGGCTTAGCGGGCCCATGGGGGCCTCGGGGTACTCAGTGTTCTTGCAGGAAATAGGGTGCCCACGCGAGGCTCCTAGATGTCCTGCAAAGCATACTGACATTAAAATAATGCAGAGCAGGGGCTTCCCTTGTGCTGCAATGTTTGGGAATCCACCTGCCGATGAAGCGGACATGGGTTCGAGCCCTGGTCCACCAAGATCTCACATGCTGCGGAGTACTTAAGCCCGTGAACCACAACGACTGAGCCTGCGCTCTAGAGCCCAGGAGCCACAACGACTGAGCCCGCATGCCAGAACTAATGAAGTCCACGTGCCTAGAGCCTGTGCTCCACAACAAGAGGAGTCACCGCAATTAGAAGCCCGTGCACCGCAACGAAGAGTAGCCCCCGCTCGCTGCAACTAGAGAAAGCTCACATGCAGCAACGACGACCCAACACAGTAAAAAAAAAATGATATATTAAATAAATAAATAAATAAATAGATAGATAAACAAATAAATAAATAAATAAAGTAATGCAGAGCAGTGGCTACGGCCTCCTGAAAACTGCTGCACGCCTCCGCTTCTGCACGGCAATTCAGGGCCTTACCTTGAGGCAAGTGCTCACGCTGAGTGTCCCGTTAGCGCCACACCATGGTAGGATGCTGACTTTCTCCTCGAGCAGAGTGACTTCAGGTACGAGGCCCTCGAAGAGTTCAACGCAGAGTGTTTTCTCATGGCAGCTCAGACGGGGGCCGTGACGAACACTTCCAGGACACGTCGCACTGGCTAGAAATGTGGTCCTGAGGCTGTTCCAGTGCTCTGGAAATGTAGCTGTCCTTAAGGAACGTGCAGTGTGTTGCCCATCACTCGGCATACACAGAGGGCCTCCGAGGGACCGACCTTTGGGCCTCGATGTTGCTCAGCAGGCCCACAGGAGTCTGGAGGTACTCAGGGTTCTTGGAGGGAAAATGATGCACACCCGAGGGGCCTACGAGTCCTGAAAAGGGTACTTCCTTTAAAATAAAGCAGACCAGGGGCTTCCCTGGTGGCGCAGTGGTTGAGAATATGCCTGCCAATGCAGGGGACACGGGTTCGAGCCCTGGTCTCAGAGGATCACACATGCCGCGGAGAAACTGGGCCCGTGGGCCTCAATGACTGAACCTGCGCGTGTGGAGCCTGTGCTCCACAACAAGAGAGGCCGCGATAGTGAGAGGCCCGCGCACCGCGATGAAGAGTGGCCCCATTTGCCACAACTGGAGAGAGCCCTAGCACAGAAACGAAGACCCAACATAGCGATCAATCAATCAAAAAATTTCTCTTAAAAAAAAATAAAAAATAAAAAAATAAAATAAAATCAAGCAGAACAGCAACTAAGACCTCATGGAAACAGCTGCATGCCTCCCTTTCTGCGCGGCTACTCAGGGACGTACCTCGAGGCCAGTACTCACTTTGAGTTTCCCTTTAGCTCTAGAGCGTGGCAGGATGAGCGCCACCCCGGCCATCGAAGCAGTCGGCATAGCTAGAGAAAACTCATTTTCTACCCACAGCCATGCCTACAGTGGCTAGTGGCCTGTCAACAGCAGTCAATTTCAAGTAGCTTCAAGGCAGCATGAATGGAGCTTTCAAAATGGGAAAGCAAGGCTAGTTCCATCAGGCCCCCATTTCCAAGGGCACACGCAGCATATATCCCGGTGCTTTCTAAGAAGTCCAAAGAGACACAGGTTACCCACTGGTTCCTTCCCTGAATCAACTACTCGAAGCAGGGTGTTCTGCAAATAGCGAACTGCCTCAATGAAGGAACACCCCAGCTAGGCCTCCGGGCCCGTGGCTCTTCAAAAGCCTGCAGTTTTACCCGAGGAACTGGGCTTTAGTTGCAGTCGGAACGCAAGCCGACTTTCTCTTGGAGGCAGGGTGACTTCAGGCAGGGACTCCCAGATGGAATACGAAGCCGAGGGTTTTTCTCAGGGCAGCTCAGACTTGGGCAATGAGCCAGACTTGCACGGCACTTTGGACCTGTTAGAACGGTGTTCGTGTACCTGTTCGACAGCTGGGGAATTCAAGCTGTCCCAAGAAGGAGTGCAGTGTGTTGCCCTACACTCGGCATACACAGAGTGGCTCCGAAGGGCTATGGGCCTGGATGTGGCTTAGCGGGCCCATGGGGGCCTCGGGGTACTCAGTGTTCTTGCAGGAAATAGGGTGCCCACGCGAGGCTCCTAGATGTCCTGCAAAGCATACTGACATTAAAATAATGCAGAGCAGGGGCTTCCCTTGTGGTGCAATGTTTGGGAATCCACCTGCCGATGCAGCGGACATGGGTTCGAGCCCTGGTCCACCAAGATCTCACATGCTGCGGAGTACTTAAGCCCGTGAACCACAACGACTGAGCCTGCGCTCTAGAGCCCGGGAGCCACAACGACTGAGCCCGCATGCCAGAACTAATGAAGTCCACGTGCCTAGAGCCTGTGCTCCACAACAAGAGGAGTCACCGCAGTGAGAAGCCCGCGCACCGCTACGAAGAGTAGCCCCCGCTCGCTGCAACTAGAGAAAGCTCACATGCAGCGACGACGACCCAACACAGTAAAAAAAAAAAAAAATATATTAAATAAATAAATAAATAGATAGATAGATAAACAAATAAATAAATAAATAAACTAATGCAGAGCAGTGGCTACGGCCTCCTGAAAACTGCTGCACGCCTCCGCTTCTGCACGGCAATTCAGGGCCTTACCTTGAGGCAAGTGCTCACGCTGAGTGTCCCGTTAGCGCCACAGCATGGTAGGATGCTGACTTTCTCCTCGAGCAGAGTGACCTCAGGTACGAGGCCCTCAAAGAGTTCAACGCAGAGTGTTTCTCATGGCAGCTCAGACGGGGGCCGTGACGAACACTTCCAGGACACGTCGCACTGGCTAGAAATGTGGTCCTGAGGCTGTTCCAGTGCTCTGGAAATGTAGCTCTCCTTAAGGAACGTGCAGTGTGTTGCCCATCACTCGGCATACACAGAGGGCCTCCAAGGGACCGACCTTCGGGCCTCGATGTTGCTCAGCAGGCCCACAGGAGTCTGGAGGTACTCAGGGTTCTTGGAGGGAAAATGATGCACACCCGAGGGGCCTACGAGTCCTGAAAAGGGTACTTCCTTTAAAATAAAGCAGACCAGGGGCTTCCCTGGTGGCACAGTGGTTGAGAATATGCCTGCCAATGCACGGGACACGGGTTCGAGCCCTGGTCTGAGACGATCACACATGCCGCAGAGAAACTAGGTCCATGGGCCACAATGACTGAACCTGCGCGTCTGGAGCCTGTGCTCCGCAACAAGAGAGACCGCGACAGTGAGAGGCCCGCGCACTGCGATGAAGAGTGGCCCCATTTGCTGCAATTGGATAGAGCCCTAGCACAGAAATGAAGACCCAACATGGCGATCAATCAATCAAAAAATAAATCTTAAAAAAAAATAAAAAATAAAAAAAAAAAATAAAATCAAGCAGAACAGCGACTAAGACCTCATGGAAACAGCTGCATGCCTCCCTTTCTGTGCGGCTACTCAGGGACTTACCTCGAGGCCAGTACTCACTTTGAGTTTCCCTTTAGCTGTGGAGCGTGGCAGGATGAACTCCACCCCGGTCATCGAAGCAGCCGGCATAGCTAGAGAAAACTCATTTTCTACCCAGAGCCATGCCTACAGTGGCCTGTCAACAGCAGTGAATTTCAAGTAGCTTCAAGGCAGCATGAATGGAGCTTTCAAAATGGCAAAGCAAGGCTAGTTCCATCAGGCCCCCATTTCCAAAGGCACACGCAGCATATATCCCGGTGTTTTCTAAGAAGTCCAAAGAGACACAGGTTACCCAGTGGTTCCTTCCCTGAATCAACTACTCGAAGCAGGGTGTTCTGCAAATAGCGAACTGCCTCAACGAAGGAACGCCCCAGCTAGGCCTCCGGGCCCGTGGCTCTTCAAAAGCCTGAAGTGTTACCCGAGGAACTGGGCTTTAGTTGCAGTTGGAACGCAAGCCGACTTTCTCTTGGAGGCAGGGTGACTTCAGGCAGGGACTCCCAGATGGAATACGAAGCCGAGGGTTTTTCTCACTGCAGCTCAGACTTGGGCAATGAGCCAGACGTGCACGGCACTTTGGACCTGTTAGAACGGTGTTCGTGTACCTGTTCGAGTGCTGGGGAATTCAAGCTGTCCCAAGAAGGAGTGCAGTGTGTTGCCCTACACTCGGTATACACAGAGTGGCTCCGAAGGGCTATGGGCCTGGATGTGGCTTAGCAGGCCCATGGGGGCCTCGGGGTACTCAGTGTTCTTGCAGGAAATAGGGTGCCCACGCGAGGCTCCTAGATGTCCTGCAAAGCATACTGACATTAAAATAATGCAGAGCAGGGGCTTCCCTTGTGGTGCAATGTTTGGGAATCCACCTGCCGATGCAGCGGACATGGGTTCGAGCCCTGGTCCACCAAGATCTCACATGCTGCGGAGCACTTAAGCCCGTGAACCACAACGACTGAGCCTGCGCTCTAGAGCCCGGGAGCCACAACGACTGAGCCCGCATGCCAGAACTAATGAAGTCCACGTGCCTAGAGCCTGTGCTCCACAACAAGAGGAGTCACCGCAATGAGAAGCCCGCGCACCGCTACGAAGAGTAGCCCCCGCTCGCTGCAACTAGAGAAAGCTCACATGCAGCAACGACGACCCAACACAGTAAAAAAAATAATAATATATTAAATAAATAAATAAATAGATAGATAAACAAATAAATAAATAAACTAATGCAGAGCAGTGGCTACGGCCTCCTGAAAACTGCTGCACGCCTCCGCTTCTGCACGGCAATTCAGGGCCTTACCTTGAGGCAAGTGCTCACGCTGAGTGTCCCGTTAGCGCCACAGCATGGTAGGATGCTGACTTTCTCCTCGAGCAGAGTGACTTCAGGTACGAGGCCCTCGAAGAGTTCAACGCAGAGTGTTTTCTCATGGCAGCTCAGACGGGGGCCGTGACGAACACTTCCAGGACACGTCGCACTGGCTAGAAATGTGGTCCTGAGGCTGTTCCAGTGCTCTGGAAATGTAGCTGTCCTTAAGGAACGTGCAGTGTGTTGCCCATCACTCGGCATACACAGAGGGCCTCCGAGGGACCGACCTTTGGGCCTCGATGTTGCTCAGCAGGCCCACAGGAGTCTGGAGGTACTCAGGGTCCTTGGAGGGAAAATGATGCACACCCGAGGGGCCTACGAGTCCTGAAAATGGTACTTCCTTTAAAATAAAGCAGACCAGGGGCTTCCCTGGTGGCACAGTGGTTGAGAATATGCCTGCCAATGCAGGGGACACGGGTTCGAGCCCTGGTCTCAGAGGATCACACATGCCGCGGAGAAACTGGGCCCGTGGGCCTCAATGACTGAACCTGCGCGTCTGGAGCCTGTGCTCCACAACAAGAGAGGCCGCGATAGTGAGAGGCCCGCGCACCGCGATGAAGAGTGGCCCCATTTGCCACAACTGGAGAGAGCCCTAGCACAGAAAGGAAGACCCAACATAGTGATCAATCAATCAAAAAATTTCTCTTAAAAAAAAATAAAAAATAAAAAAATAAAATAAAATCAAGCAGAACAGCAACTAAGACCTCATGGAAACAGCTGCATGCCTCCCTTTCTGCGCGGCTAATCAGGGACGTACCTTGAGGCCAGTACTCACGTTGAGTTTCCCTTTAGCTCTAGAGCGTGGCAGGATGAGGTCCACCCCGGCCATCGAAGCAGCCGGCATAGCTAGAGAAAACTCATTTTCTACCCAGAGCCATGCCTACAGTGGCTAGTGGCCTGTCAACAGCAGTCAATTTCAAGTAGCTTCAAGGCAGCATGAATGGAGCTTTCAAAATGGGAAAGGAAGGCTAGTTCCATCAGGCCCCCATTTCCAAGGGCACACGCAGCATATATCCCGGTGCTTTCTAAGAAGTCCAAAGAGACACAGGTTACCCAGTGGTTCCTTCCCTGAATCAACTCTTCGAAGCAGGGTGTTCTGCAAATAGCGAACTGCCTCAACGAAGGAACACCCCAGCTAGGCCTCCGGGCCCGTGGCTCTTCAAAAGCCGGAAGTGTTACCCGAGGAACTGGGCTTTAGTTGCAGTCAGAACGCAAGCCGACTTTCACTTGGAGGCAGGGTGACTTCAGGCAGGGACTCCCAGATGGAATACGAAGCCGAGGGTTTTTCTCAGTGCAGCTCAGACTTGGGCAATGAGCCAGACTTGCACGGCACGTTGGACCTGCTAGAACGGTGTTCGTGGACCTGTTCGAGTGCTGGGGAAATCAAGCTGTCCCAGGAAGGAGTGCAGTGTGTTGCCCTACACTCGGCATACACAGAGTGCCTCCGAAGGGCTATGGGCCTGGATGTGGCTTAGCGGGCCCATGGGGGCCTGGGGGTACTCAGTGTTCTTGCAGGAAATAGGGTGCCAACGCGAGGCTCCTAGATGTCCTGCAAAGCCTACTAACATTAAAATAATGCAGAGCAGGGGCTTCCCTTGTGGTGCAATGTTTGGGAATCCACCTGCCGATGCAGGGGACAGGGGTTCGAGCCCTGGTCCACCAAGATCTCACATGCTGCGGAGCACCTAAGCCCGTGAACCACAACGACTGAGCCTGCGCTCTAGAGCCCGGGAGCCACAACGACTGAGCCCGCATGCCAGAACAAATGAAGTCCACGTGCCTAGAGCCTGTGCTCCACAACAAGAGGAGTCACCGCAATGAGAAGCCCGCGCACCGCAACGAAGAGTAGCCCCCGCTCGCTGCAACTAGAGAAAGCTCACATGCAGCAACGACGACCCAACACAGTAAAAAAAAAATGATATATTAAATAAATAAATAAATAAATAGAAAGATAAACAAATAAATAAATAAACTAATGCAGAGCAGTGGCTACGGCCTCCTGAAAACTGCTGCACGCCTCTGCTTCTGCACGGCAATTCAGGGCCTTACCTTGAGGCAAGTGCTCACGCTGAGTGTCCCGTTAGCGCCACAGCATGGTAGAATGCTGACTTTCTCCTGGAGCAGAGTGACTTCAGGTACGAGGCCCTCGAAGAGTTCTACGCAGAGTGTTTTCTCATGGCAGCTCAGACGGGGGCCGTGACGAACACTTCCAGGACACGTCGCACTGGCTAGAAATGTGGTCCTGAGGCTGTTCCAGTGCTCTGGAAATGTAGCTGTCCTTAAGGAACGTGCAGTGTGTTGCCCATCACTCGGCATACACAGAGGGCCTCCGAGGGACCGAACTTTGGCCTCGATGTTGCTCAGCAGGCCCACAGGAGTCTGGAGGTACTCAGGGTTCTTGGAGGGAAAATGATGCACACCCGAGGGGCCTACGAGTCCTGAAAAGGGTACTTCCTTTAAAATAAAGCAGAACAGGGGCTTCCCTGGTGGCGCAGGGGTTGAGAATATGCCTGCCAATGCAGGGGACACGGGTTCGAGCCCTGGTCTCAGAGGATCACACATGCCGTGGAGAAACTGGGCCCGTGGGCCACAATGACTGAACCTGCGCGTCTGGAGCCTGTGCTCCACAAAAAGAGAGGCAGCGATAGTGAGGGGCCCGCGCACCGCGATGAAGAGTGGCCCCATTTGCCACAACTGGAGAGAGCCCTAGCACAGAAACGAAGACCCAACATAGCGATCAATCAATCAAAAAATATATCTTAAAAAAAAATAAAAAATAAAAAAATAAAATAAAATCAAGCAGAACAGCGACTAAGACCTCATGGAAACAGCTGCATGCCTCCCTTTCTGCGCGGCTACTCAGGGACGTACCTCGAGGCCAGTACTCACGTTGAGTTTCCCTTTAGCTCTAGAGCGTGGCAGGATGAGCTCCACCCCGGCCATCGAAGCAGACGGCATAGCTAGAGAAAACTCATTTTCTACCCAGAGCCATGCCTACAGTGGCTAGTGGCCTGTCAACAGCAGTCAATTTCAAGTAGCTTCAAGGCAGCATGAATGGAGCTTTCAAAATGGGAAAGGAAGGCTAGTTCCATCAGGCCCCCATTTCCAAGGGCACACGCAGCATATATCCCGGTGCTTTCTAAGAAGTCCAAAGAGACACAGGTTACCCAGTGCTTCCTTCCCTGAATCAACTCTTCGAAGCAGGGTGTTCTGCAAATAGCGAACTGCCTCAGCGAAGGAACACCCCAGCTAGGCCTCCGGGCCCGTGGCTCTTCAAAAGCCGGAAGTGTTACCCGAGGAACTGGGCTTTAGTTGCAGTCGGAACGCAAGCCGACTTTCACTTGGAGGCAGGGTGACTTCAGGCAGGGACTCCCAGATGGAATACGAAGCCGAGGGTTTTTCTCAGTGCAGCTCAGACTTGGGCAATGAGCCAGACTTGCACGGCACGTTGGACCTGCTAGAACGGTGTTCGTGGACCTGTTCGAGTGCTGGGGAAATCAAGCTGTCCCAGGAAGGAGTGCAGTGTGTTGCCCTACACTCGGCATACACAGAGTGCCTCCGAAGGGCTATGGGCCTGGATGTGGCTTAGCGGGCCCATGGGAGCCTGGGGGTACTCAGTGTTCTTGCAGGAAATAGGGTGCCAACGCGAGGCTCCTAGATGTCCTGCAAAGCCTACTAACATTAAAATAATGCAGAGCAGGGGCTTCCCTTGTGGTGCAATGTTTGGGAATCCACCTGCCGATGCAGGGGACAGGGGTTCGAGCCCTGGTCCACCAAGATCTCACATGCTGCGGAGCACCTAAGCCCGTGAACCACAACGACTGAGCCTGCGCTCTAGAGCCCGGGAGCCACAACGACTGAGCCCGCATGCCAGAACAAATGAAGTCCACGTGCCTAGAGCCTGTGCTCCACAACAAGAGGAGTCACCGCAATGAGAAGCCCGCGCACCGCAACGAAGAGTAGCCCCCGCTCGCTGCAACTAGAGAAAGCTCACATGCAGCAACGACGACCCAACACAGTAAAAAAAAAATGATATATTAAATAAATAAATAAATAAATATATAGATAAACAAATAAATAAATAAACTAATGCAGAGCAGTGGCTACGGCCTCCTGAAAACTGCTGCACGCCTCCGCTTCTGCACGGCAATTCAGGGCCTTACCTTGAGGCAAGTGCTCACGCTGAGTGTCCCGTTAGCGCCACACCATGGTAGGATGCTGACTTTCTCCTCGAGCAGAGTGACTTCAGGTACGAGGCCCTCGAAGAGTTCAACGCAGAGTGTTTTCTCATGGCAGCTCAGACGGGGGCCGTGACGAACACTTCCAGGACACGTCGCACTGGCTAGAAATGTGGTCCTGAGGCTGTTCCAGTGCTCTGGAAATGTAGCTGTCCTTAAGGAACGTGCAGTGTGTTGCCCATCACTCGGCATACACAGAGGGCCTCCGAGGGACCGACCTTTGGGCCTCGATGTTGCTCAGCAGGCCCACAGGAGTCTGGAGGTACTCAGGGTTCTTGGAGGGAAAATGATGCACACCCGAGGGGCCTACGAGTCCTGAAAAGGGTACTTCCTTTAAAATAAAGCAGACCAGGGGCTTCCCTGGTGGCACAGTGGTTGAGAATATGCCTGCCAATGCAGGGGACACGGGTTCGAGCACTGGTCTGAGAGGATCACACATGCCGCGGAGAAACTGGGCCCGTGGGCCACAATGACTGAACCTGCGTGTCTGGAGCCTGTGCTCCCCAACAAGAGAGGCCGCGATAGTGAGAGGCCCGCGCACCGCGATGAAGAGTGGCTCCATTTGCCGCAACTGGATAGAGCCCTAGCACAGAAACGAAGACCCAACATAGCGATCAATCAATCAAAAAATAAATCTAAAAAAAATTAAAAAATAAAAAAAATCAAATCAAATCAAGCAGAACAGCGACTAAGACCTCATGGAAACAGCTGCATGCCTCCCTTTCTGCGCGGCTAATCAGGGACGTACCTTGAGGCCAGTACTCACGTTGAGTTTCCCTTTAGCTCTAGAGCGTGGCAGGATGAGCTCCACCCCGGCCATCGAAGCACCCGGCATAGCTAGAGAAAACTCATTTTCTACCCAGAGCCATGCCTACAGTGGCTAGTGGCCTGTCAACAGCAGTCAATTTCAAGTAGCTTCAAGGCAGCATGAATGGAGCTTTCAAAATGGGAAAGGAAGGCTAGTTCCATCAGGCCCCCATTTCCAAGGGCACACGCAGCATATATCCCGGTGCTTTCTAAGAAGTCCAAAGAGACACAGGTTACCCAGTGGTTCCTTCCCTGAATCAACTCTTCGAAGCAGGGTGTTCTGCAAATAGCGAACTGCCTCAACGAAGGAACACCCCAGCTAGGCCTCCGGGTCCGTGGCTCTTCAAAAGACGGAAGTGTTACCCGAGGAACTGGGCTTTAGTTGCAGTCGGAACGCAAGCTGACTTTCTCTTGGAGGCAGGGTGACTTCAGGCAGGGACTCCCAGATGGAATACGAAGCCGAGGGTTTTTCTCAGTGCAGCTCAGACTTGGGCAATGAGCCAGACTTGCACGGCACGTTGGACCTGCTAGAACGGAGTTCGTGGACCTGTTCGAGTGCTGGGGAAATCAAGCTGTCCCAGGAAGGAGTGCAGTGTGTTGCCCTACACTCGGCATACACAGAGTGCCTCCGAAGGGCTATGGGCCTGGATGTGGCTTAGCGGGCCCATGGGGGCCTGGGGGTACTCAGTGTTCTTGCAGGAAATAGGGTGCCAACGCGAGGCTCCTAGATGTCCTGCAAAGCATACTGACATTAAAATAATGCAGAACAGGGGCTTCCCTTGTGGTGCAATGTTTGGGAATCCACCTGCCGATGCAGGGGACATGGGTTCGAGCACTGGTCCACCAAGATCTCACATGCTGCGGAGCACTTAAGCCCGTGAACCACAACGACTGAGCCTGCGCTCTAGAGACCGGGAGCCACAACGACTGAGCCCGCATGCCAGAACAAATGAAGTCCACGTGCCTAGAGCCTGTGCTCCACAACAAGAGGAGTCACCGCAATGAGAAGCCCGCGCACCGCAACGAAGAGTAGCCCCTCCTCGCTGCAACTAGAGAAAGCTCACATGCAGCAATGACGACCCAACACAGTAAAAAAAAAATGATATATTAAATAAATAAATAAATAAATATATAGATAAACAAATAAATAAATAAACTAATGCAGAGCAGTGGCTACGGCCTCCTGAAAACTGCTGCACGCCTCCGCTTCTGCACGGCAATTCAGGGCCTTACCTTGAGGCAAGTGCTCACGCTGAGTGTCCCGTTAGCGCCACAGCATGGTAGAATGCTGACTTTCTCCTCGAGCAGAGTGACTTCAGGTACGAGGCCCTCGAAGAGTTCTACGCAGAGTGTTTTCTCATGGCAGCTCAGACGGGGGCCGTGACGAACACTTCCAGGACACGTCGCACTGGCTAGAAATGTGGTCCTGAGGCTGTTCCAGTGCTCTGGAAATGTAGCTGTCCTTAAGGAACGTGCAGTGTGTTGCCCATCACTCGGCATACACAGAGGGCCTCCGAGGGACCGAACTTTGGCCTCGATGTTGCTCAGCAGGCCCACAGGAGTCTGGAGGTACTCAGGGTTCTTGGAGGGAAAATGATGCACACCCGAGGGGCCTACGAGTCCTGAAAAGGGTACTTCCTTTAAAATAAAGCAGAACAGGGGCTTCCCTGGTGGCACAGTGGTTGAGAATATGCCTACCAATGCAGGGGACACGGGTTCGAGCCCTGGTCTCAGAGGATCACACATGCCGTGGAGAAACTGGGCCCGTGGGCCACAATGACTGAACCTGCGCGTCTGGAGCCTGTGCTCCACAACAAGAGAGGCAGCGATAGTGAGGGGCCCGCGCACCGCGATGAAGAGTGGCCCCATTTGCCACAACTGGAGAGAGCCCTAGCACAGAAACGAAGACCCAACATAGCGATCAATCAATCAAAAAATATCTCTTAAAAAAAAATAAAAAATAAAAAAATAAAATAAAATCAAGCAGAACAGCGACTAAGACCTCATGGAAACAGCTGCATGCCTCCCTTTCTGCACGGCTACTCAGGGACGTACCTCGAGGCCAGTACTCACGTTGAGTTTCCCTTTAGCTCTAGAGCGTGGCAGGATGAGCTCCACCCAGGCCATTGAAGCACCCGGCATAGCTAGAGAAAACTCATTTTCTACCCAGAGCCATGCCTACAGTGGCTAGTGGCCTGTCAACAGCAGTCAATTTCAAGTAGCTTCAAGGCAGCATGAATGGAGCTTTCAAAATGGCAAAGCAAGGTTAGTTCCATCAGGCCCCCATTTCCAAGGGCACACGCAGCATATATCCCGGTGCTTTCTAAGAAGTCCAAAGAGACACAGGTTACCCAGTGGTTCCTTCCCTGAATCAACTCCTCGAAGCAGGGTGTTCTGCAAATAGCGAACTGCCTCAACGAAGGAACACCCCAGCTAGGCCTCCGGGCCCGTGGCTCTTCAAAAGCCGGAAGTGTTATCCGAGGAACTGGGCTTTAGTTGCAGTCGGAACGCAAGCCGACTTTCTCTTGGAGGCAGGGTTACTCCAGGCAGGGACTCCCAGATGGAATACGAAGCCGAGGGTTTTTCTCAGTGCAGCTCAGACTTGGGCAATGAGCCAGACTTCCACGGCACGTTGGACCTGCTAGAACGATGTTCGTGGACCCTTTCGAGTGCTGGGGAATTCAAGCTGTCCCAAGAAGGAGTGCAGTGTGTTGCCCTACACTCGGCATACACAGAGTGGCTCCGAAGGGCTATGGGCCTGGATGTGGCTTAGCGGGCCCATGGGGGCCTCGGGGTACTCAGTGTTCTTGCAGGAAATAGGGTGCACACGCGAGGCTCCTAGATGTCCTGCAAAGCATACTGACATTAAAATAATGCAGAGCAGGGACTTCCCTTGTGGTGCAATGTTTGGGAATCCACCTGCCGATGCAGCAGCCATGGGTTCGAGCCCTGGTCCACAAAGATCTCACATGCTGCGGAGTACTTAAGCCCGTGAACCACAACGACTGAGCCTGCGCTCTAGAGCCCGGGAGCCACAACGACTGAGCCCGCATGCCAGAACTAATGAAGTCCACGTGCCTAGAGCCTGTGCTCCACAACAAGAGGAGTCACTGCAATGAGAAGCCCGCGCACCGCAACGAAGAGTAGCCCCCGTTCGCTGCAACTAGAGAAAGCTCACATGCAGCAACGACGACCCAACACAGTAAAAAAAAAATGATATATTAAATAAATAAATAAATAAATATATAGATAAACAAATAAATAAATAAACTAATGCAGAGCAGTGGCTACGGCCTCCTGAAAACTGCTGCACGCCTCCGCTTCTGCACGGCAATTCAGGGCCTTACCTTGAGGCAAGTGCTCACGCTGAGTGTCCCGTTAGCGCCACAGCATGGTAGAATGCTGACTTTCTCCTCGAGCAGAGTGACTTCAGGTACGAGGCCCTCGAAGAGTTCTACGCAGAGTGTTTTCTCATGGCAGCTCAGACGGGGGCCGTGACGAACACTTCCAGGACACGTCGCACTGGCTAGAAATGTGGTCCTGAGGCTGTTCCAGTGCTCTGGAAATGTAGCTGTCCTTAAGGAACGTGCAGTGTGTTGCCCATCACTCGGCATACACAGAGGGCCTCCGAGGGACCGAACTTTGGCCTCGATGTTGCTCAGCAGGCCCACAGGAGTCTGGAGGTACTCAGGGTTCTTGGAGGGAAAATGATGCACACCCGAGGGGCCTACGAGTCCTGAAAAGGGTACTTCCTTTAAAATAAAGCAGAACAGGGGCTTCCCTGGTGGCACAGTGGTTGAGAATATGCCTACCAATGCAGGGGACACGGGTTCGAGCCCTGGTCTCAGAGGATCACACATGCCGTGGAGAAACTGGGCCCGTGGGCCACAATGACTGAACCTGCGCGTCTGGAGCCTGTGCTCCACAACAAGAGAGGCAGCGATAGTGAGGGGCCCGCGCACCGCGATGAAGAGTGGCCCCATTTGCCACAACTGGAGAGAGCCCTAGCACAGAAACGAAGACCCAACATAGCGATCAATCAATCAAAAAATATCTCTTAAAAAAAAATAAAAAATAAAAAAATAAAATAAAATCAAGCAGAACAGCGACTAAGACCTCATGGAAACAGCTGCATGCCTCCCTTTCTGCGCGGCTACTCAGGGACGTACCTCGAGGCCAGTACTCACGTTGAGTTTCCCTTTAGCTCTAGAGCGTGGCAGGATGAGCTCCACCCAGGCCATTGAAGCACCCGGCATAGCTAGAGAAAACTCATTTTCTACCCAGAGCCATGCCTACAGTGGCTAGTGGCCTGTCAACAGCAGTCAATTTCAAGTAGCTTCAAGGCAGCATGAATGGAGCTTTCAAAATGGCAAAGCAAGGTTAGTTCCATCAGGCCCCCATTTCCAAGGGCACACGCAGCATATATCCCGGTGCTTTCTAAGAAGTCCAAAGAGACACAGGTTACCCAGTGGTTCCTTCCCTGAATCAACTCCTCGAAGCAGGGTGTTCTGCAAATAGCGAACTGCCTCAACGAAGGAACACCCCAGCTAGGCCTCCGGGCCCGTGGCTCTTCAAAAGCCGGAAGTGTTATCCGAGGAACTGGGCTTTAGTTGCAGTCGGAACGCAAGCCGACTTTCTCTTGGAGGCAGGGTTACTCCAGGCAGGGACTCCCAGATGGAATACGAAGCCGAGGGTTTTTCTCAGTGCAGCTCAGACTTGGGCAATGAGCCAGACTTCCACGGCACGTTGGACCTGCTAGAACGATGTTCGTGGACCCTTTCGAGTGCTGGGGAATTCAAGCTGTCCCAAGAAGGAGTGCAGTGTGTTGCCCTACACTCGGCATACACAGAGTGGCTCCGAAGGGCTATGGGCCTGGATGTGGCTTAGCGGGCCCATGGGGGCCTCGGGGTACTCAGTGTTCTTGCAGGAAATAGGGTGCACACGCGAGGCTCCTAGATGTCCTGCAAAGCATACTGACATTAAAATAATGCAGAGCAGGGGCTTCCCTTGTGGTGCAATGTTTGGGAATCCACCTGCCGATGCAGCAGCCATGGGTTCGAGCCCTGGTCCACAAAGATCTCACATGCTGCGGAGTACTTAAGCCCGTGAACCACAACGACTGAGCCTGCGCTCTAGAGCCCGGGAGCCACAACGACTGAGCCCGCATGCCAGAACTAATGAAGTCCACGTGCCTAGAGCCTGTGCTCCACAACAAGAGGAGTCACCGCAATTAGAAGCCCGCGCACCGCAACGAAGAGTAGCCCCCGCTCGCTGCAACTAGAGAAAGCTCACATGCAGCAACGACGACCCAACACAGTAAAAAAAAAATGATATATTAAATAAATAAATAAATAAATATATAGATAAACAAATAAATAAATAAACTAATGCAGAGCAGTGGCTACGGCCTATTGAAAACTGCTGCACGCCTCCGCTTCTGCACGGCAATTCAGGGCCTTACCTTGAGGCAAGTGCTCACGCTGAGTGTCCCGTTAGCGCCACAGCATGGTAGGATGCTGACTTTCTCCTCGAGCAGAGTGACTTCAGGTACGAGGCCCTCGAAGAGTTCAACGCAGAGTGTTTTCTCATGGCAGCTCAGACGGGGGCCGTGACGAACACTTCCAGGACACGTCGCACTGGCTAGAAATGTGGTCCTGAGGCTGTTCCAGTGCTCTGGAAATGTAGCTGTCCTTAAGGAACGTGCAGTGTGTTGCCCATCACTCGGCATACACAGAGGGCCTCCGAGGGACCGACCTTTGGGCCTCGATGTTGCTCAGCAGGCCCACAGGAGTCTGGAGGTACTCAGGGTTCTTGGAGGGAAAATGATGCACACCCGAGGGGCCTACGAGTCCTGAAAAGGGTACTTCCTTTAAAATAAAGCAGAACAGGGGCTTCCCTGGTGGCACAGTGGTTGAGAATATGCCTGCCAATGCAGGGGACACGGGTTCGAGCACTGGTCTGAGAGGATCACACATGCCGCGGAGAAACTGGGCCTGTGGGCCACAATGACTGAACCTGCGCGTCTGGAGCCTGTGCTCCGCAACAAGAGAGGCCGCGATAGTGAGAGGCCCGCGCACCGCGATGAAGAGTGGCTCCATTTGCCGCAACTGGAGAGAGCCCTAGCACAGAAACGAAGACCCAACATAGCGATCAATCAATCAAAAAATAAATCTAAAAAAAATTAAAAAATAAAAAAAATCAAATCAAATCAAGCAGAACAGCGACTAAGACCTCATGGAAACAGCTGCATGCCTCCCTTTCTGCGCGGCTAATCAGGGACGTACCTCGAGGCCAGTACTCACGTTGAGTTTCCCTTTAGCTCTAGAGCGTGGCAGGATGAGCTCCACCCCGGCCATCGAAGCAGCCGGCATAGCTAGAGAAAACTCATTTTCTACCCAGAGCCATGCCTACAGTGGCTAGTGGCCTGTCAACAGCAGTCAATTTCAAGTAGCTTCAAGGCAGCATGAATGGAGCTTTCAAAATGGGAAAGGAAGGCTAGTTCCATCAGGCCCCCATTTCCAAGGGCACACGCAGCATATATCCCGGTGCTTTCTAAGAAGTCCAAAGAGACACAGGTTACCCAGTGGTTCCTTCCCTGAATCAACTCTTCGAAGCAGGGTGTTCTGCAAATAGCGAACTGCCTCAACGAAGGAACACCCCAGCTAGGCCTCCGGGCCCGTGGCTCTTCAAAAGCCTGAAGTGTTACCCGAGGAACTGGCTTTAGTTGCAGTCGGAACGCAAGCTGACTTTCTCTTGGAGGCAGGGTGACTTCAGGCAGGGACTCCCAGATGGAATACGAAGCCGAGGGTTTTTCTCAGTGCAGCTCAGACTTGGGCAATGAGCCAGACTTGCACGGCACGTTGGACCTGCTAGAACGGTGTTCGTGGACCTGTTCGAGTGCTGGGGAATTCAAGCTGTCCCAAGAAGGAGTGCAGTGTGTTGCCCTACACTCGGTATACAGAGAGTGGCTCCGAAGGGCTATGGGCCTGGATGTGGCTTAGTGGGCCCATGGGGGCCTCGGGGTACTCAGTGTTCTTGCAGGAAATAGGGTGCCCACGCGAGGCTCCTAGATGTCCTGCAAAGCATACTGACATTAAAATAATGCAGAGCAGAGGCTTCCCTTGTGGTGCAATGTTTGGGAATCCACCTGCCGATGCAGCGGACATGGGTTCGAGCCCTGGTCCACCAAGATCTCACATGCTGCGGAGCACCTAAGCCCGTGAACCACAACGACTGAGCCTGCGCTCTAGAGCCCGGGAGCCACAACGACTGAGCCCGCATGCCAGAACTAATGAAGTCCACGTGCCTAGAGCCTGTGCTCCACAACAAGAGGAGTCACCGCAATGAGAAGCCCGCGCACCGCTACGAAGGGTAGCCCCCGCTCGCTGCAACTAGAGAAAGCTCACATGCAGCAACGACGACCCAACACAGTAAAAAAAAAAAAATAATATATTAAATAAATAAATAAATAGATAGATAGATAAAAAATAAATAAATAAATAAACTAATGCAGAGCAGTGGCTACGGCCTCCTGAAAACTGCTGCACGCCTCCGCTTCTGCACGGCAATTCAGGGCCTTACCTTGAGGCAAGTGCTCACGCTGAGTGTCCCGTTAGCGCCACAGCATGGTAGGATGCTGACTTTCTCCTCGAGCAGAGTGACTTCAGGTACGAGGCCCTCGAAGAGTTCAACGCAGAGTGTTTTCTCATGGCAGCTCAGACGGGGGCCGTGACGAACACTTCCAGGACACGTCGCACTGGCTAGAAATGTGGTCCTGAGGCTGTTCCAGTGCTCTGGAAATGTAGCTGTCCTTAAGGAACGTGCAGTGTGTTGCCCATCACTCGGCATACACAGAGGGCCTCCGAGGGACCGACCTTTGGGCCTCGATGTTGCTCAGCAGGCCCACAGGAGTCTGCAGGTACTCAGGGTTCTTGGAGGGAAAATGATGCACACCCGAGGGGCCTACGAGTCCTGAAAAGGGTACTTCCTTTAAAATAAAGCAGACCAGGGGCTTCCCTGGTGGCACAGTGGTTGAGAATATGCCTGCCAATGCAGGGGACACGGGTTCGAGCACTGGTCTGAGAGGATCACACATGCCGCGGACAAACTGGGCCCGTGGGCCACAATGACTGAACCTGCGTGTCTGGAGCCTGTGCTCCCCAACAAGAGAGGCCGCGATAGTAAGAGGCCCGCGCACCGCGATGAAGAGTGGCTCCATTTGCCGCAACTGGAGAGAGCCCTAGCACAGAAACGAAGACCCAACATAGCGAGCAATCAATCAAAAAATAAATCTAAAAAAAATTAAAAAATAAAAAAAATCAAATCAAATCAAGCAGAACAGCGACTAAGACCTCATGGAAACAGCTGCATGCCTCCCTTTCTGCGCGGCTAATCAGGGACGTACCTCGAGGCCAGTACTCACGTTGAGTTTCCCTTTAGCTCTAGAGCGTGGCAGGATGAGCTCCACCCCGGCCATCGAAGCAGCCGGCATAGCTAGAGAAAACTCATTTTCTACCCAGAGCCATGCCTACAGTGGCTAGTGGCCTGTCAACAGCAGTCAATTTCAAGTAGCTTCAAGGCAGCATGAATGGAGCTTTCAAAATGGGAAAGCAAGGCTAGTTCCATCAGGCCCCCATTTCCAAGGGCACACGCAGCATATATCCCGGTGCTTTCTAAGAAGTCCAAAGAGACAAAGGTTACCCAGTGGTTCCTTCCCTGAATCAACTCCTCGAAGCAGGGTGTTCTGCAAATAGCGAACTGCCTCAACGAAGGAACACCCCAGCTAGGCCTCCGGGCCCGTGGCTCTTCAAAAGCCTGAAGTGTTACCCGAGGAACTGGGCTTTAGTTGCAGACGGAACGCAAGCTGACTTTGTCTTGGAGGCAGGGTGACTTCAGGCAGGGACTCCCAGATGGAATACGAAGCCGAGGGTTTTTCTCAGTGCAGCTCAGACTTGGGCAATGAGCCAGACTTGCACGGCACTTTGGACCTGTTAGAACGGTGTTCGTGAACCTGTTCGAGTGCTGGGGAATTCAAGCTGTCCCAAGAAGGAGTGCAGTGTGTTGCCCTACACTCGGTATACACAGAGTGGCTCCGAAGGGCTATGGGCCTGGATGTGGCTTAGCGGGCCCATGGGGGCCTCGGGGTACTCAGTGTTCTTGCAGGAAATAGGGTGCCCACGCGAGGCTCCTAGATGTCCTGCAAAGCATACTGACATTAAAATAAGGCAGAGTCGGGGCTTCCCTTGTGGTGCAATGTTTGGGAATCCACCTGCAGATGCAGCGGACATGGGTTCGAGCCCTGGTCCATCAAGATCTCACATGCTGCGGAGCACTTAAGCCCGTGAACCACAACGACTGAGCCTGCGCTCTAGAGCCCGGGAGCCACAACGACTGAGCCCGCATGCCAGAACTAATGAAGTCCACGTGCCTAGAGCCTGTGCTCCACAACAAGAGGAGTCACCGCAATGAGAAGCCCGCGCACCGCTACGAAGAGTAGCCCCCGCTCGCTGCAACTAGAGAAAGCTCACATGCAGCAACGACGACCCAACACAGTAAAAAAAAAAAAAATAATATATTAAATAAATAAATAAATAGATAGATAGATAAACAAATAAATAAATAAATAAACTAATGCAGAGCAGTGGCTACGGCCTCCTGAAAACTGCTGCACGCCTCCGCTTCTGCACGGCAATTCAGGGCCTTACCTTGAGGCAAGTGCTCACGCTGAGTGTCCCGTTAGCGCCACAGCATGGTAGGATGCTGACTTTCTCCTCGAGCAGAGTGACTTCAGGTACGAGGCCCTCGAAGAATTCTACGCAGAGTGTTTTCTCATGGCAGCTCAGACGGGGGCCGTGACGAACACTTCCAGGGCACGTCCCACTGGCTAGAAATGTGGTCCTGGGGCTGTTCCAGTGCTCTGGAAATGTAGCTCTCCTTAAGGAACAGGCAGTGTGTTGCCCATCACTCGGCATACACAGCGGGCCTTCGAGGGACGGACCTTTGGGCCTCGATGTTGCTCAGCAGGCCCACAGGAGTCTGGAGGTACTCAGGGTTCTTGGAGGGAAAATGATGCACACCCGAGGGGCCTACGAGTCCTGAAAAGGGTACTTCCTTTAAAATAAAGCAGACCAGGGGCTTCCCTGGTGGCGCAGTGGTTGAGAATATGCCTGCCAATGCAGGGGACACGGGTTCGAGCCCTGGTCTCAGAGGATCACACATGCCGCGGAGAAACTGGGCCCGTGGGCCTCAATGACTGAACCTGCGCGTCTGGAGCCTGTGCTCCACAACAAGAGAGGCCGCGATAGTGAGAGGCCCGCGCACCGCGATGAAGAGTGGCCCCATTTGCCACAACTGGAGAGAGCCCTAGCACAGAAACGAAGACCCAACATAGCGATCAATCAATCAAAAAATTTCTCTTAAAAAAAAATAAAAAATAAAAAAATAAAATAAAATCAAGCAGAACAGCAACTAAGACCTCATGGAAACAGCTGCATGCCTCCCTTTCTGCGCGGCTACTCAGGGACGTACCTCGAGGCCAGTACTCACTTTGAGTTTCCCTTTAGCTCTAGAGCGTGGCAGGATGAGCGCCACCCCGGCCATCGAAGCAGTCGGCATAGCTAGAGAAAACTCATTTTCTACCCAGAGCCATGCCTACAGTGGCTAGTGGCCTGTCAACAGCAGTCAATTTCAAGTAGCTTCAAGGCAGCATGAATGGAGCTTTCAAAATGGGAAAGCAAGGCTAGTTCCATCAGGCCCCCATTTCCAAGGGCACATGCAGCATATATCCCGGTGCTTTCTAAGAAGTCCAAAGAGACACAGGTTACCCACTGGTTCCTTCCCTGAATCAACTACTCGAAGCAGGGTGTTCTGCAAATAGCGAACTGCCTCAATGAAGGAACACCCCAGCTAGGCCTCCGGGCCCGTGGCTCTTCAAAAGCCTGCAGTTTTACCCGAGGAACTGGGCTTTAGTTGCAGTCGGAACGCAAGCCGACTTTCTCTTGGAGGCAGGGTGACTTCAGGCAGGGACTCCCAGATGGAATACGAAGCCGAGGGTTTTTCTCAGGGCAGCTCAGACTTGGGCAATGAGCCAGACTTGCACGGCACTTTGGACCTGTTAGAACGGTGTTCGTGTACCTGTTCGAGTGCTGGGGAATTCAAGCTGTCCCAAGAAGGAGTGCAGTGTGTTGCCCTACACTCGGCATACACAGAGTGGCTCCGAAGGGCTATGGGCCTGGATGTGGCTTAGCGGGCCCATGGGGGCCTAGGGGTACTCAGGGTTCTTGCAGGAAATAGGGTGCCAACGCGAGGCTCCTAGATGTCCTGCAAAGAATACTGACATTAAAATAATGCAGAGCAGGGGCTTCCCTTGTGGTGCAATGTTTGGGAATCCACCTGCCGATGCAGGGGACAGGGGTTCGAGCCCTGGTCCACCAAGATCTCACATGCTGCGGAGCACCTAAGCCCGTGAACCACAACGACTGAGCCTGCGCTCTAGAGCCCGGGAGCCACAACGACTGAGCCCGCATGCCAGAACAAATGAAGTCCACGTGCCTAGAGCCTGTGCTCCACAACAAGAGGAGTCACCGCAATGAGAAGCCCGCGCACCGCAACGAAGAGTAGCCCCCGCTCGCTGCAACTAGAGAAAGCTCACATGCAGCAACGACGACCCAACACAGTAAAAAAAAATAATAATATATTAAATAAATAAATAAATAGATAGATAGATAAAAAATAAATAAATAAATAAACTAATGCAGAGCAGTGGCTACGGCCTCCTGAAAACTGCTGCACGCCTCCGCTTCTGCACGGCAATTCAGGGCCTTACCTTGAGGCAAGTGCTCACGCTGAGTGTCCCGTTAGCGCCACACCATGGTAGGATGCTGACTTTCTCCTCGAGCAGAGTGACTTCAGGTACGAGGCCCTCGAAGAGTTCAACGCAGAGTGTTTTCTCATGGCAGCTCAGACGGGGGCCGTGACGAACACTTCCAGGACACGTCGCACTGGCTAGAAATGTGGTCCTGAGGCTGTTCCAGTGCTCTGGAAATGTAGCTGTCCTTAAGGAACGTGCAGTGTGTTGCCCATCACTCGGCATACACAGAGGGCCTCCGAGGGACCGACCTTTGGGCCTCGATGTTGCTCAGCAGGCCCACAGGAGTCTGGAGGTACTCAGGGTTCTTGGAGGGAAAATGATGCACACCCGAGGGGCCTACGAGTCCTGAAAAGGGTACTTCCTTTAAAATAAAGCAGACCAGGGGCTTCCCTGGTGGCACAGTGGTTGAGAATATGCCTGCCAATGCAGGGGACACGGGTTCGAGCACTGGTCTGAGAGGATCACACATGCCGCGGAGAAACTGGGCCCGTGGGCCTCAATGACTGAACCTGCGCGTCTGGAGCCTGTGCTCCACAACAAGAGAGGCCGCGATAGTGAGAGGCCCGCGCACCGCGATGAAGAGTGGCCCCATTTGCCGCAACTGGAGAGAGCCCTAGCACAGAAACGAAGACCCAACATAGCGATCAATCAATCAAAAAATAAATCTAAAAAAAATTAAAAAATAAAAAAAATCAAATCAAATCAAGCAGAACAGCGACTAAGACCTCATGGAAACAGCTGCATGCCTCCCTTTCTGCGCGGCTACTCAGGGACGTACCTCGAGGCCAGTACTCACTTTGAGTTTCCCTTTAGCTCTAGAGCGTGGCAGGATGAGCGCCACCCCGGCCATCGAAGCAGTCGGCATAGCTAGAGAAAACTCATTTTCTACCCAGAGCCATGCCTACAGTGGCTAGTGGCCTGTCAACAGCAGTCAATTTCAAGTAGCTTCAAGGCAGCATGAATGGAGCTTTCAAAATGGGAAAGCAAGGCTAGTTCCATCAGGCCCCCATTTCCAAGGGCACATGCAGCATATATCCCGGTGCTTTCTAAGAAGTCCAAAGAGACACAGGTTACCCACTGGTTCCTTCCCTGAATCAACTACTCGAAGCAGGGTGTTCTGCAAATAGCGAACTGCCTCAATGAAGGAACACCCCAGCTAGGCCTCCGGGCCCGTGGCTCTTCAAAAGCCTGCAGTTTTACCCGAGGAACTGGGCTTTAGTTGCAGTCGGAACGCAAGCCGACTTTCTCTTGGAGGCAGGGTGACTTCAGGCAGGGACTCCCAGATGGAATACGAAGCCGAGGGTTTTTCTCAGGGCAGCTCAGACTTGGGCAATGAGCCAGACTTGCACGGCACTTTGGACCTGTTAGAACGGTGTTCGTGTACCTGTTCGAGTGCTGGGGAATTCAAGCTGTCCCAAGAAGGAGTGCAGTGTGTTGCCCTACACTCGGCATACACAGAGTGGCTCCGAAGGGCTATGGGCCTGGATGTGGCTTAGCGGGCCCATGGGGGCCTAGGGGTACTCAGGGTTCTTGCAGGAAATAGGGTGCCAACGCGAGGCTCCTAGATGTCCTGCAAAGAATACTGACATTAAAATAATGCAGAGCAGGGGCTTCCCTTGTGGTGCAATGTTTGGGAATCCACCTGCCGATGCAGGGGACAGGGGTTCGAGCCCTGGTCCACCAAGATCTCACATGCTGCGGAGCACCTAAGCCCGTGAACCACAACGACTGAGCCTGCGCTCTAGAGCCCGGGAGCCACAACGACTGAGCCCGCATGCCAGAACAAATGAAGTCCACGTGCCTAGAGCCTGTGCTCCACAACAAGAGGAGTCACCGCAATGAGAAGCCCGCGCACCGCAACGAAGAGTAGCCCCCGCTCGCTGCAACTAGAGAAAGCTCACATGCAGCAACGACGACCCAACACAGTAAAAAAAAAAAATAATATATTAAATAAATAAATAAATAGATAGATAGATAAAAAATAAATAAATAAATAAACTAATGCAGAGCAGTGGCTACGGCCTCCTGAAAACTGCTGCACGCCTCCGCTTCTGCACGGCAATTCAGGGCCTTACCTTGAGGCAAGTGCTCACGCTGAGTGTCCCGTTAGCGCCACACCATGGTAGGATGCTGACTTTCTCCTCGAGCAGAGTGACTTCAGGTACGAGGCCCTCGAAGAGTTCAACGCAGAGTGTTTTCTCATGGCAGCTCAGACGGGGGCCGTGACGAACACTTCCAGGACACGTCGCACTGGCTAGAAATGTGGTCCTGAGGCTGTTCCAGTGCTCTGGAAATGTAGCTGTCCTTAAGGAACGTGCAGTGTGTTGCCCATCACTCGGCATACACAGAGGGCCTCCGAGGGACCGACCTTTGGGCCTCGATGTTGCTCAGCAGGCCCACAGGAGTCTGGAGGTACTCAGGGTTCTTGGAGGGAAAATGATGCACACCCGAGGGGCCTACGAGTCCTGAAAAGGGTACTTCCTTTAAAATAAAGCAGACCAGGGGCTTCCCTGGTGGCACAGTGGTTGAGAATATGCCTGCCAATGCAGGGGACACGGGTTCGAGCACTGGTCTGAGAGGATCACACATGCCGCGGAGAAACTGGGCCCGTGGGCCACAATGACTGAACCCGCGCGTCTAGAGCCTGTGCTCCGCAACAAGAGAGGCCGCGATAGTGAGAGGCCCGCGCACCGCGATGAAGAGTGGCTCCATTTGCCGCAACTGGAGAGAGCCCTAGCACAGAAACGAAGACCCAACATAGCGATCAATCAATCAAAAAATAAATCTAAAAAAAATTAAAAAATAAAAAAAATCAAATCAAATCAAGCAGAACAGCGACTAAGACCTCATGGAAACAGCTGCATGCCTCCCTTTCTGCGCGGCTAATCAGGGACGTACCTTGAGGCCAGTACTCACGTTGAGTTTCCCTTTAGCTCTAGAGCGTGGCAGGATGAGCTCCACCCCGGCCATCGAAGCAGCCGGCATAGCTAGAGAAAACTCATTTTCTACCCAGAGCCATGCCTACAGTGGCTAGTGGCCTGTCAACAGCAGTCAATTTCAAGTAGCTTCAAGGCAGCATGAATGGAGCTTTCAAAATGGGAAAGGAAGGCTAGTTCCATCAGGCCCCCATTTCCAAGGGCACACGCAGCATATATCCCGGTGCTTTCTAAGAAGTCCAAAGAGACACAGGTTACCCAGTGGTTCCTTCCCTGAATCAACTCTTCGAAGCAGGGTGTTCTGCAAATAGCGTACTGCCTCAACGAAGGAACACCCCAGCTAGGCCTCCGGGCCCGTGGCTCTTCAAAAGCCTGCAGGGTTACCAGAGGAACTGGGCTTTAGTTGCAGTCGGAACGCAAGCCGACTTTCTCTTGGAGGCAGGGTGACTTCAGGCAGGGACTCCCAGATGGAATACGAAGCCGAGGGTTTTTCTCAGTGCAGCTCAGACTTGGGCAATGAGCCAGGCTTGCACGGCACGTTGGACCTGCTAGAACGGTGTTCGTGGACCTGTTCGAGTGCTGGGGAATTCAAGCTGTCCCAAGAAGGAGTGCAGAGCGTTGCCCTACACTCGGCATACACAGAGTGGCTCCGAAGGGCTATGGGCCTGGATGTGGCTTAGCGGGCCCATGGGGGCCTCGGGGTACTCAGTGTTCTTGCAGGAAATAGGGTGCCCACGCGAGGCTCCTAGATGTCCTGCAAAGCATACTGACATTAAAATAATGCAGAGCAGGGGCTTCCCTTGTGCTGCAATGTTTGGGAATCCACCTGCCGATGAAGCGGACATGGGTTCGAGCCCTGGTCCACCAAGATCTCACATGCTGCGGAGTACTTAAGCCCGTGAACCACAACGACTGAGCCTGCGCTCTAGAGCCCAGGAGCCACAACGACTGAGCCCGCATGCCAGAACTAATGAAGTCCACGTGCCTAGAGCCTGTGCTCCACAACAAGAGGAGTCACCGCAATTAGAAGCCCGTGCACCGCAACGAAGAGTAGCCCCCGCTCGCTGCAACTAGAGAAAGCTCACATGCAGCAACGACGACCCAACACAGTAAAAAAAAAATGATATATTAAATAAATAAATAAATAAATAGATAGATAAACAAATAAATAAATAAATAAAGTAATGCAGAGCAGTGGCTACGGCCTCCTGAAAACTGCTGCACGCCTCCGCTTCTGCACGGCAATTCAGGGCCTTACCTTGAGGCAAGTGCTCACGCTGAGTGTCCCGTTAGCGCCACACCATGGTAGGATGCTGACTTTCTCCTCGAGCAGAGTGACTTCAGGTACGAGGCCCTCGAAGAGTTCAACGCAGAGTGTTTTCTCATGGCAGCTCAGACGGGGGCCGTGACGAACACTTCCAGGACACGTCGCACTGGCTAGAAATGTGGTCCTGAGGCTGTTCCAGTGCTCTGGAAATGTAGCTGTCCTTAAGGAACGTGCAGTGTGTTGCCCATCACTCGGCATACACAGAGGGCCTCCGAGGGACCGACCTTTGGGCCTCGATGTTGCTCAGCAGGCCCACAGGAGTCTGGAGGTACTCAGGGTTCTTGGAGGGAAAATGATGCACACCCGAGGGGCCTACGAGTCCTGAAAAGGGTACTTCCTTTAAAATAAAGCAGACCAGGGGCTTCCCTGGTGGCGCAGTGGTTGAGAATATGCCTGCCAATGCAGGGGACACGGGTTCGAGCCCTGGTCTCAGAGGATCACACATGCCGCGGAGAAACTGGGCCCGTGGGCCTCAATGACTGAACCTGCGCGTGTGGAGCCTGTGCTCCACAACAAGAGAGGCCGCGATAGTGAGAGGCCCGCGCACCGCGATGAAGAGTGGCCCCATTTGCCACAACTGGAGAGAGCCCTAGCACAGAAACGAAGACCCAACATAGCGATCAATCAATCAAAAAATTTCTCTTAAAAAAAAATAAAAAATAAAAAAATAAAATAAAATCAAGCAGAACAGCAACTAAGACCTCATGGAAACAGCTGCATGCCTCCCTTTCTGCGCGGCTACTCAGGGACGTACCTCGAGGCCAGTACTCACTTTGAGTTTCCCTTTAGCTCTAGAGCGTGGCAGGATGAGCGCCACCCCGGCCATCGAAGCAGTCGGCATAGCTAGAGAAAACTCATTTTCTACCCACAGCCATGCCTACAGTGGCTAGTGGCCTGTCAACAGCAGTCAATTTCAAGTAGCTTCAAGGCAGCATGAATGGAGCTTTCAAAATGGGAAAGCAAGGCTAGTTCCATCAGGCCCCCATTTCCAAGGGCACACGCAGCATATATCCCGGTGCTTTCTAAGAAGTCCAAAGAGACACAGGTTACCCACTGGTTCCTTCCCTGAATCAACTACTCGAAGCAGGGTGTTCTGCAAATAGCGAACTGCCTCAATGAAGGAACACCCCAGCTAGGCCTCCGGGCCCGTGGCTCTTCAAAAGCCTGCAGTTTTACCCGAGGAACTGGGCTTTAGTTGCAGTCGGAACGCAAGCCGACTTTCTCTTGGAGGCAGGGTGACTTCAGGCAGGGACTCCCAGATGGAATACGAAGCCGAGGGTTTTTCTCAGGGCAGCTCAGACTTGGGCAATGAGCCAGACTTGCACGGCACTTTGGACCTGTTAGAACGGTGTTCGTGTACCTGTTCGACAGCTGGGGAATTCAAGCTGTCCCAAGAAGGAGTGCAGTGTGTTGCCCTACACTCGGCATACACAGAGTGGCTCCGAAGGGCTATGGGCCTGGATGTGGCTTAGCGGGCCCATGGGGGCCTCGGGGTACTCAGTGTTCTTGCAGGAAATAGGGTGCCCACGCGAGGCTCCTAGATGTCCTGCAAAGCATACTGACATTAAAATAATGCAGAGCAGGGGCTTCCCTTGTGGTGCAATGTTTGGGAATCCACCTGCCGATGCAGCGGACATGGGTTCGAGCCCTGGTCCACCAAGATCTCACATGCTGCGGAGTACTTAAGCCCGTGAACCACAACGACTGAGCCTGCGCTCTAGAGCCCGGGAGCCACAACGACTGAGCCCGCATGCCAGAACTAATGAAGTCCACGTGCCTAGAGCCTGTGCTCCACAACAAGAGGAGTCACCACAGTGAGAAGCCCGCGCACCGCTACGAAGAGTAGCCCCCGCTCGCTGCAACTAGAGAAAGCTCACATGCAGCGACGACGACCCAACACAGTAAAAAAAAAAAAAAATATATTAAATAAATAAATAAATAGATAGATAGATAAACAAATAAATAAATAAATAAACTAATGCAGAGCAGTGGCTACGGCCTCCTGAAAACTGCTGCACGCCTCCGCTTCTGCACGGCAATTCAGGGCCTTACCTTGAGGCAAGTGCTCACGCTGAGTGTCCCGTTAGCGCCACAGCATGGTAGGATGCTGACTTTCTCCTCGAGCAGAGTGACCTCAGGTACGAGGCCCTCAAAGAGTTCAACGCAGAGTGTTTCTCATGGCAGCTCAGACGGGGGCCGTGACGAACACTTCCAGGACACGTCGCACTGGCTAGAAATGTGGTCCTGAGGCTGTTCCAGTGCTCTGGAAATGTAGCTCTCCTTAAGGAACGTGCAGTGTGTTGCCCATCACTCGGCATACACAGAGGGCCTCCAAGGGACCGACCTTCGGGCCTCGATGTTGCTCAGCAGGCCCACAGGAGTCTGGAGGTACTCAGGGTTCTTGGAGGGAAAATGATGCACACCCGAGGGGCCTACGAGTCCTGAAAAGGGTACTTCCTTTAAAATAAAGCAGAACAGGGGCTTCCCTGGTGGCACAGTGGTTGAGAATATGCCTGCCAATGCACGGGACACGGGTTCGAGCCCTGGTCTGAGACGATCACACATGCCGCAGAGAAACTAGGTCCATGGGCCACAATGACTGAACCTGCGCGTCTGGAGCCTGTGCTCCGCAACAAGAGAGACCGCGACAGTGAGAGGCCCGCGCACTGCGATGAAGAGTGGCCCCATTTGCTGCAATTGGATAGAGCCCTAGCACAGAAATGAAGACCCAACATGGCGATCAATCAATCAAAAAATAAATCTTAAAAAAAAATAAAAAATAAAAAAAAAAAATAAAATCAAGCAGAACAGCGACTAAGACCTCATGGAAACAGCTGCATGCCTCCCTTTCTGTGCGGCTACTCAGGGACTTACCTCGAGGCCAGTACTCACTTTGAGTTTCCCTTTAGCTGTGGAGCGTGGCAGGATGAACTCCACCCCGGTCATCGAAGCAGCCGGCATAGCTAGAGAAAACTCATTTTCTACCCAGAGCCATGCCTACAGTGGCCTGTCAACAGCAGTGAATTTCAAGTAGCTTCAAGGCAGCATGAATGGAGCTTTCAAAATGGCAAAGCAAGGCTAGTTCCATCAGGCCCCCATTTCCAAAGGCACACGCAGCATATATCCCGGTGTTTTCTAAGAAGTCCAAAGAGACACAGGTTACCCAGTGGTTCCTTCCCTGAATCAACTACTCGAAGCAGGGTGTTCTGCAAATAGCGAACTGCCTCAACGAAGGAACGCCCCAGCTAGGCCTCCGGGCCCGTGGCTCTTCAAAAGCCTGAAGTGTTACCCGAGGAACTGGGCTTTAGTTGCAGTTGGAACGCAAGCCGACTTTCTCTTGGAGGCAGGGTGACTTCAGGCAGGGACTCCCAGATGGAATACGAAGCCGAGGGTTTTTCTCACTGCAGCTCAGACTTGGGCAATGAGCCAGACGTGCACGGCACTTTGGACCTGTTAGAACGGTGTTCGTGTACCTGTTCGAGTGCTGGGGAATTCAAGCTGTCCCAAGAAGGAGTGCAGTGTGTTGCCCTACACTCGGTATACACAGAGTGGCTCCGAAGGGCTATGGGCCTGGATGTGGCTTAGCAGGCCCATGGGGGCCTCGGGGTACTCAGTGTTCTTGCAGGAAATAGGGTGCCCACGCGAGGCTCCTAGATGTCCTGCAAAGCATACTGACATTAAAATAATGCAGAGCAGGGGCTTCCCTTGTGGTGCAATGTTTGGGAATCCACCTGCCGATGCAGCGGACATGGGTTCGAGCCCTGGTCCACCAAGATCTCACATGCTGCGGAGCACTTAAGCCCGTGAACCACAACGACTGAGCCTGCGCTCTAGAGCCCGGGAGCCACAACGACTGAGCCCGCATGCCAGAACTAATGAAGTCCACGTGCCTAGAGCCTGTGCTCCACAACAAGAGGAGTCACCGCAATGAGAAGCCCGCGCACCGCTACGAAGAGTAGCCCCCGCTCGCTGCAACTAGAGAAAGCTCACATGCAGCAACGACGACCCAACACAGTAAAAAAAATAATAATATATTAAATAAATAAATAAATAGATAGATAAACAAATAAATAAATAAACTAATGCAGAGCAGTGGCTACGGCCTCCTGAAAACTGCTGCACGCCTCCGCTTCTGCACGGCAATTCAGGGCCTTACCTTGAGGCAAGTGCTCACGCTGAGTGTCCCGTTAGCGCCACAGCATGGTAGGATGCTGACTTTCTCCTCGAGCAGAGTGACTTCAGGTACGAGGCCCTCGAAGAGTTCAACGCAGAGTGTTTTCTCATGGCAGCTCAGACGGGGGCCGTGACGAACACTTCCAGGACACGTCGCACTGGCTAGAAATGTGGTCCTGAGGCTGTTCCAGTGCTCTGGAAATGTAGCTGTCCTTAAGGAACGTGCAGTGTGTTGCCCATCACTCGGCATACACAGAGGGCCTCCGAGGGACCGACCTTTGGGCCTCGATGTTGCTCAGCAGGCCCACAGGAGTCTGGAGGTACTCAGGGTCCTTGGAGGGAAAATGATGCACACCCGAGGGGCCTACGAGTCCTGAAAATGGTACTTCCTTTAAAATAAAGCAGACCAGGGGCTTCCCTGGTGGCACAGTGGTTGAGAATATGCCTGCCAATGCAGGGGACACGGGTTCGAGCACTGGTCTGAGAGGATCACACATGCCGCGGAGAAACTGGGCCCGTGGGCCTCAATGACTGAACCTGCGCGTCTGGAGCCTGTGCTCCACAACAAGAGAGGCCGCGATAGTGAGAGGCCCGCGCACCGCGATGAAGAGTGGCCCCATTTGCCACAACTGGAGAGAGCCCTAGCACAGAAAGGAAGACCCAACATAGCGATCAATCAATCAAAAAATTTCTCTTAAAAAAAAATAAAAAATAAAAAAATAAAATAAAATCAAGCAGAACAGCAACTAAGACCTCATGGAAACAGCTGCATGCCTCCCTTTCTGCGCGGCTAATCAGGGACGTACCTTGAGGCCAGTACTCACGTTGAGTTTCCCTTTAGCTCTAGAGCGTGGCAGGATGAGCTCCACCCCGGCCATCGAAGCAGCCGGCATAGCTAGAGAAAACTCATTTTCTACCCAGAGCCATGCCTACAGTGGCTAGTGGCCTGTCAACAGCAGTCAATTTCAAGTAGCTTCAAGGCAGCATGAATGGAGCTTTCAAAATGGGAAAGGAAGGCTAGTTCCATCAGGCCCCCATTTCCAAGGGCACACGCAGCATATATCCCGGTGCTTTCTAAGAAGTCCAAAGAGACACAGGTTACCCAGTGGTTCCTTCCCTGAATCAACTCTTCGAAGCAGGGTGTTCTGCAAATAGCGAACTGCCTCAACGAAGGAACACCCCAGCTAGGCCTCCGGGCCCGTGGCTCTTCAAAAGCCGGAAGTGTTACCCGAGGAACTGGGCTTTAGTTGCAGTCAGAACGCAAGCCGACTTTCACTTGGAGGCAGGGTGACTTCAGGCAGGGACTCCCAGATGGAATACGAAGCCGAGGGTTTTTCTCAGTGCAGCTCAGACTTGGGCAATGAGCCAGACTTGCACGGCACGTTGGACCTGCTAGAACGGTGTTCGTGGACCTGTTCGAGTGCTGGGGAAATCAAGCTGTCCCAGGAAGGAGTGCAGTGTGTTGCCCTACACTCGGCATACACAGAGTGCCTCCGAAGGGCTATGGGCCTGGATGTGGCTTAGCGGGCCCATGGGGGCCTGGGGGTACTCAGTGTTCTTGCAGGAAATAGGGTGCCAACGCGAGGCTCCTAGATGTCCTGCAAAGCCTACTAACATTAAAATAATGCAGAGCAGGGGCTTCCCTTGTGGTGCAATGTTTGGGAATCCACCTGCCGATGCAGGGGACAGGGGTTCGAGCCCTGGTCCACCAAGATCTCACATGCTGCGGAGCACCTAAGCCCGTGAACCACAACGACTGAGCCTGCGCTCTAGAGCCCGGGAGCCACAACGACTGAGCCCGCATGCCAGAACAAATGAAGTCCACGTGCCTAGAGCCTGTGCTCCACAACAAGAGGAGTCACCGCAATGAGAAGCCCGCGCACCGCAACGAAGAGTAGCCCCCGCTCGCTGCAACTAGAGAAAGCTCACATGCAGCAACGACGACCCAACACAGTAAAAAAAAAATGATATATTAAATAAATAAATAAATAAATAGAAAGATAAACAAATAAATAAATAAACTAATGCAGAGCAGTGGCTACGGCCTCCTGAAAACTGCTGCACGCCTCTGCTTCTGCACGGCAATTCAGGGCCTTACCTTGAGGCAAGTGCTCACGCTGAGTGTCCCGTTAGCGCCACAGCATGGTAGAATGCTGACTTTCTCCTGGAGCAGAGTGACTTCAGGTACGAGGCCCTCGAAGAGTTCTACGCAGAGTGTTTTCTCATGGCAGCTCAGACGGGGGCCGTGACGAACACTTCCAGGACACGTCGCACTGGCTAGAAATGTGGTCCTGAGGCTGTTCCAGTGCTCTGGAAATGTAGCTGTCCTTAAGGAACGTGCAGTGTGTTGCCCATCACTCGGCATACACAGAGGGCCTCCGAGGGACCGAACTTTGGCCTCGATGTTGCTCAGCAGGCCCACAGGAGTCTGGAGGTACTCAGGGTTCTTGGAGGGAAAATGATGCACACCCGAGGGGCCTACGAGTCCTGAAAAGGGTACTTCCTTTAAAATAAAGCAGAACAGGGGCTTCCCTGGTGGCGCAGGGGTTGAGAATATGCCTGCCAATGCAGGGGACACGGGTTCGAGCCCTGGTCTCAGAGGATCACACATGCCGTGGAGAAACTGGGCCCGTGGGCCACAATGACTGAACCTGCGCGTCTGGAGCCTGTGCTCCACAAAAAGAGAGGCAGCGATAGTGAGGGGCCCGCGCACCGCGATGAAGAGTGGCCCCATTTGCCACAACTGGAGAGAGCCCTAGCACAGAAACGAAGACCCAACATAGCGATCAATCAATCAAAAAATATATCTTAAAAAAAAATAAAAAATAAAAAAATAAAATAAAATCAAGCAGAACAGCGACTAAGACCTCATGGAAACAGCTGCATGCCTCCCTTTCTGCGCGGCTACTCAGGGACGTACCTCGAGGCCAGTACTCACGTTGAGTTTCCCTTTAGCTCTAGAGCGTGGCAGGATGAGCTCCACCCCGGCCATCGAAGCAGCCGGCATAGCTAGAGAAAACTCATTTTCTACCCAGAGCCATGCCTACAGTGGCTAGTGGCCTGTCAACAGCAGTCAATTTCAAGTAGCTTCAAGGCAGCATGAATGGAGCTTTCAATATGGGAAAGGAAGGCTAGTTCCATCAGGCCCCCATTTCCAAGGGCACACGCAGCATATATCCCGGTGCTTTCTAAGAAGTCCAAAGAGACACAGGTTACCCAGTGCTTCCTTCCCTGAATCAACTCTTCGAAGCAGGGTGTTCTGCAAATAGCGAACTGCCTCAACGAAGGAACACCCCAGCTAGGCCTCCGGGCCCGTGGCTCTTCAAAAGCCGGAAGTGTTACCCGAGGAACTGGGCTTTAGTTGCAGTCGGAACGCAAGCCGACTTTCACTTGGAGGCAGGGTGACTTCAGGCAGGGACTCCCAGATGGAATACGAAGCCGAGGGTTTTTCTCAGTGCAGCTCAGACTTGGGCAATGAGCCAGACTTGCACGGCACGTTGGACCTGCTAGAACGGTGTTCGTGGACCTGTTCGAGTGCTGGGGAAATCAAGCTGTCCCAGGAAGGAGTGCAGTGTGTTGCCCTACACTCGGCATACACAGAGTGCCTCCGAAGGGCTATGGGCCTGGATGTGGCTTAGCGGGCCCATGGGAGCCTGGGGGTACTCAGTGTTCTTGCAGGAAATAGGGTGCCAACGCGAGGCTCCTAGATGTCCTGCAAAGCCTACTAACATTAAAATAATGCAGAGCAGGGGCTTCCCTTGTGGTGCAATGTTTGGGAATCCACCTGCCGATGCAGGGGACAGGGGTTCGAGCCCTGGTCCACCAAGATCTCACATGCTGCGGAGCACCTAAGCCCGTGAACCACAACGACTGAGCCTGCGCTCTAGAGCCCGGGAGCCACAACGACTGAGCCCGCATGCCAGAACAAATGAAGTCCACGTGCCTAGAGCCTGTGCTCCACAACAAGAGGAGTCACCGCAATGAGAAGCCCGCGCACCGCAACGAAGAGTAGCCCCCGCTCGCTGCAACTAGAGAAAGCTCACATGCAGCAACGACGACCCAACACAGTAAAAAAAAAATGATATATTAAATAAATAAATAAATAAATATATAGATAAACAAATAAATAAATAAACTAATGCAGAGCAGTGGCTACGGCCTCCTGAAAACTGCTGCACGCCTCCGCTTCTGCACGGCAATTCAGGGCCTTACCTTGAGGCAAGTGCTCACGCTGAGTGTCCCGTTAGCGCCACAGCATGGTAGGATGCTGACTTTCTCCTCGAGCAGAGTGACTTCAGGTACGAGGCCCTCGAAGAGTTCAACGCAGAGTGTTTTCTCATGGCAGCTCAGACGGGGGCCGTGACGAACACTTCCAGGACACGTCGCACTGGCTAGAAATGTGGTCCTGAGGCTGTTCCAGTGCTCTGGAAATGTAGCTGTCCTTAAGGAACGTGCAGTGTGTTGCCCATCACTCGGCATACACAGAGGGCCTCCGAGGGACCGACCTTTGGGCCTCGATGTTGCTCAGCAGGCCCACAGGAGTCTGGAGGTACTCAGGGTTCTTGGAGGGAAAATGATGCACACCCGAGGGGCCTACGAGTCCTGAAAAGGGTACTTCCTTTAAAATAAAGCAGACCAGGGGCTTCCCTGGTGGCACAGTGGTTGAGAATATGCCTGCCAATGCAGGGGACACGGGTTCGAGCACTGGTCTGAGAGGATCACACATGCCGCGGAGAAACTGGGCCCGTGGGCCACAATGACTGAACCTGCGTGTCTGGAGCCTGTGCTCCCCAACAAGAGAGGCCGCGATAGTGAGAGGCCCGCGCACCGCGATGAAGAGTGGCTCCATTTGCCGCAACTGGATAGAGCCCTAGCACAGAAACGAAGACCCAACATAGCGATCAATCAATCAAAAAATAAATCTAAAAAAAATTAAAAAATAAAAAAAATCAAATCAAATCAAGCAGAACAGCGAATAAGACCTCATGGAAACAGCTGCATGCCTCCCTTTCTGCGCGGCTAATCAGGGACGTACCTTGAGGCCAGTACTCACGTTGAGTTTCCCTTTAGCTCTAGAGCGTGGCAGGATGAGCTCCACCCCGGCCATCGAAGCACCCGGCATAGCTAGAGAAAACTCATTTTCTACCCAGAGCCATGCCTACAGTGGCTAGTGGCCTGTCAACAGCAGTCAATTTCAAGTAGCTTCAAGGCAGCATGAATGGAGCTTTCAAAATGGGAAAGGAAGGCTAGTTCCATCAGGCCCCCATTTCCAAGGGCACACGCAGCATATATCCCGGTGCTTTCTAAGAAGTCCAAAGAGACACAGGTTACCCAGTGGTTCCTTCCCTGAATCAACTCTTCGAAGCAGGGTGTTCTGCAAATAGCGAACTGCCTCAACGAAGGAACACCCCAGCTAGGCCTCCGGGCCCGTGGCTCTTCAAAAGACGGAAGTGTTACCCGAGGAACTGGGCTTTAGTTGCAGTCGGAACGCAAGCTGACTTTCTCTTGGAGGCAGGGTGACTTCAGGCAGGGACTCCCAGATGGAATACGAAGCCGAGGGTTTTTCTCAGTGCAGCTCAGACTTGGGCAATGAGCCAGACTTGCACGGCACGTTGGACCTGCTAGAACGGAGTTCGTGGACCTGTTCGAGTGCTGGGGAAATCAAGCTGTCCCAGGAAGGAGTGCAGTGTGTTGCCCTACACTCGGCATACACAGAGTGCCTCCGAAGGGCTATGGGCCTGGATGTGGCTTAGCGGGCCCATGGGGGCCTGGGGGTACTCAGTGTTCTTGCAGGAAATAGGGTGCCAACGCGAGGCTCCTAGATGTCCTGCAAAGCATACTGACATTAAAATAATGCAGAACAGGGGCTTCCCTTGTGGTGCAATGTTTGGGAATCCACCTGCCGATGCAGGGGACATGGGTTCGAGCACTGGTCCACCAAGATCTCACATGCTGCGGAGCACTTAAGCCCGTGAACCACAACGACTGAGCCTGCGCTCTAGAGCCCGGGAGCCACAACGACTGAGCCCGCATGCCAGAACAAATGAAGTCCACGTGCCTAGAGCCTGTGCTCCACAACAAGAGGAGTCACCGCAATGAGAAGCCCGCGCACCGCAACGAAGAGTAGCCCCTCCTCGCTGCAACTAGAGAAAGCTCACATGCAGCAATGACGACCCAACACAGTAAAAAAAAAATGATATATTAAATAAATAAATAAATAAATATATAGATAAACAAATAAATAAATAAACTAATGCAGAGCAGTGGCTACGGCCTCCTGAAAACTGCTGCACGCCTCCGCTTCTGCACGGCAATTCAGGGCCTTACCTTGAGGCAAGTGCTCACGCTGAGTGTCCCGTTAGTGCCACAGCATGGTAGAATGCTGACTTTCTCCTCGAGCAGAGTGACTTCAGGTACGAGGCCCTCGAAGAGTTCTACGCAGAGTGTTTTCTCATGGCAGCTCAGACGGGGGCCGTGACGAACACTTCCAGGACACGTCGCACTGGCTAGAAATGTGGTCCTGAGGCTGTTCCAGTGCTCTGGAAATGTAGCTGTCCTTAAGGAACGTGCAGTGTGTTGCCCATCACTCGGCATACACAGAGGGCCTCCGAGGGACCGAACTTTGGCCTCGATGTTGCTCAGCAGGCCCACAGGAGTCTGGAGGTACTCAGGGTTCTTGGAGGGAAAATGATGCACACCCGAGGGGCCTACGAGTCCTGAAAAGGGTACTTCCTTTAAAATAAAGCAGAACAGGGGCTTCCCTGGTGGCACAGTGGTTGAGAATATGCCTACCAATGCAGGGGACACGGGTTCGAGCCCTGGTCTCAGAGGATCACACATGCCGTGGAGAAACTGGGCCCGTGGGCCACAATGACTGAACCTGCGCGTCTGGAGCCTGTGCTCCACAACAAGAGAGGCAGCGATAGTGAGGGGCCCGCGCACCGCGATGAAGAGTGGCCCCATTTGCCACAACTGGAGAGAGCCCTAGCACAGAAACGAAGACCCAACATAGCGATCAATCAATCAAAAAATATCTCTTAAAAAAAAATAAAAAATAAAAAAATAAAATAAAATCAAGCAGAACAGCGACTAAGACCTCATGGAAACAGCTGCATGCCTCCCTTTCTGCACGGCTACTCAGGGACGTACCTCGAGGCCAGTACTCACGTTGAGTTTCCCTTTAGCTCTAGAGCGTGGCAGGATGAGCTCCACCCAGGCCATTGAAGCACCCGGCATAGCTAGAGAAAACTCATTTTCTACCCAGAGCCATGCCTACAGTGGCTAGTGGCCTGTCAACAGCAGTCAATTTCAAGTAGCTTCAAGGCAGCATGAATGGAGCTTTCAAAATGGCAAAGCAAGGTTAGTTCCATCAGGCCCCCATTTCCAAGGGCACACGCAGCATATATCCCGGTGCTTTCTAAGAAGTCCAAAGAGACACAGGTTACCCAGTGGTTCCTTCCCTGAATCAACTCCTCGAAGCAGGGTGTTCTGCAAATAGCGAACTGCCTCAACGAAGGAACACCCCAGCTAGGCCTCCGGGCCCGTGGCTCTTCAAAAGCCGGAAGTGTTATCCGAGGAACTGGGCTTTAGTTGCAGTCGGAACGCAAGCCGACTTTCTCTTGGAGGCAGGGTTACTCCAGGCAGGGACTCCCAGATGGAATACGAAGCCGAGGGTTTTTCTCAGTGCAGCTCAGACTTGGGCAATGAGCCAGACTTCCACGGCACGTTGGACCTGCTAGAACGATGTTCGTGGACCCTTTCGAGTGCTGGGGAATTCAAGCTGTCCCAAGAAGGAGTGCAGTGTGTTGCCCTACACTCGGCATACACAGAGTGGCTCCGAAGGGCTATGGGCCTGGATGTGGCTTAGCGGGCCCATGGGGGCCTCGGGGTACTCAGTGTTCTTGCAGGAAATAGGGTGCACACGCGAGGCTCCTAGATGTCCTGCAAAGCATACTGACATTAAAATAATGCAGAGCAGGGACTTCCCTTGTGGTGCAATGTTTGGGAATCCACCTGCCGATGCAGCAGCCATGGGTTCGAGCCCTGGTCCACAAAGATCTCACATGCTGCGGAGTACTTAAGCCCGTGAACCACAACGACTGAGCCTGCGCTCTAGAGCCCGGGAGCCACAACGACTGAGCCCGCATGCCAGAACTAATGAAGTCCACGTGCCTAGAGCCTGTGCTCCACAACAAGAGGAGTCACTGCAATGAGAAGCCCGCGCACCGCAACGAAGAGTAGCCCCCGTTCGCTGCAACTAGAGAAAGCTCACATGCAGCAACGACGACCCAACACAGTAAAAAAAAAATGATATATTAAATAAATAAATAAATAAATATATAGATAAACAAATAAATAAATAAACTAATGCAGAGCAGTGGCTACGGCCTCCTGAAAACTGCTGCACGCCTCCGCTTCTGCACGGCAATTCAGGGCCTTACCTTGAGGCAAGTGCTCACGCTGAGTGTCCCGTTAGCGCCACAGCATGGTAGAATGCTGACTTTCTCCTCGAGCAGAGTGACTTCAGGTACGAGGCCCTCGAAGAGTTCTACGCAGAGTGTTTTCTCATGGCAGCTCAGACGGGGGCCGTGACGAACACTTCCAGGACACGTCGCACTGGCTAGAAATGTGGTCCTGAGGCTGTTCCAGTGCTCTGGAAATGTAGCTGTCCTTAAGGAACGTGCAGTGTGTTGCCCATCACTCGGCATACACAGAGGGCCTCCGAGGGACCGAACTTTGGCCTCGATGTTGCTCAGCAGGCCCACAGGAGTCTGGAGGTACTCAGGGTTCTTGGAGGGAAAATGATGCACACCCGAGGGGCCTACGAGTCCTGAAAAGGGTACTTCCTTTAAAATAAAGCAGAACAGGGGCTTCCCTGGTGGCACAGTGGTTGAGAATATGCCTACCAATGCAGGGGACACGGGTTCGAGCCCTGGTCTCAGAGGATCACACATGCCGTGGAGAAACTGGGCCCGTGGGCCACAATGACTGAACCTGCGCGTCTGGAGCCTGTGCTCCACAACAAGAGAGGCAGCGATAGTGAGGGGCCCGCGCACCGCGATGAAGAGTGGCCCCATTTGCCACAACTGGAGAGAGCCCTAGCACAGAAACGAAGACCCAACATAGCGATCAATCAATCAAAAAATATCTCTTAAAAAAAAATAAAAAATAAAAAAATAAAATAAAATCAAGCAGAACAGCGACTAAGACCTCATGGAAACAGCTGCATGCCTCCCTTTCTGCGCGGCTACTCAGGGACGTACCTCGAGGCCAGTACTCACGTTGAGTTTCCCTTTAGCTCTAGAGCGTGGCAGGATGAGCTCCACCCAGGCCATTGAAGCACCCGGCATAGCTAGAGAAAACTCATTTTCTACCCAGAGCCATGCCTACAGTGGCTAGTGGCCTGTCAACAGCAGTCAATTTCAAGTAGCTTCAAGGCAGCATGAATGGAGCTTTCAAAATGGCAAAGCAAGGTTAGTTCCATCAGGCCCCCATTTCCAAGGGCACACGCAGCATATATCCCGGTGCTTTCTAAGAAGTCCAAAGAGACACAGGTTACCCAGTGGTTCCTTCCCTGAATCAACTCCTCGAAGCAGGGTGTTCTGCAAATAGCGAACTGCCTCAACGAAGGAACACCCCAGCTAGGCCTCCGGGCCCGTGGCTCTTCAAAAGCCGGAAGTGTTATCCGAGGAACTGGGCTTTAGTTGCAGTCGGAACGCAAGCCGACTTTCTCTTGGAGGCAGGGTTACTCCAGGCAGGGACTCCCAGATGGAATACGAAGCCGAGGGTTTTTCTCAGTGCAGCTCAGACTTGGGCAATGAGCCAGACTTCCACGGCACGTTGGACCTGCTAGAACGATGTTCGTGGACCCTTTCGAGTGCTGGGGAATTCAAGCTGTCCCAAGAAGGAGTGCAGTGTGTTGCCCTACACTCGGCATACACAGAGTGGCTCCGAAGGGCTATGGGCCTGGATGTGGCTTAGCGGGCCCATGGGGGCCTCGGGGTACTCAGTGTTCTTGCAGGAAATAGGGTGCACACGCGAGGCTCCTAGATGTCCTGCAAAGCATACTGACATTAAAATAATGCAGAGCAGGGGCTTCCCTTGTGGTGCAATGTTTGGGAATCCACCTGCCGATGCAGCAGCCATGGGTTCGAGCCCTGGTCCACAAAGATCTCACATGCTGCGGAGTACTTAAGCCCGTGAACCACAACGACTGAGCCTGCGCTCTAGAGCCCGGGAGCCACAACGACTGAGCCCGCATGCCAGAACTAATGAAGTCCACGTGCCTAGAGCCTGTGCTCCACAACAAGAGGAGTCACCGCAATTAGAAGCCCGCGCACCGCAACGAAGAGTAGCCCCCGCTCGCTGCAACTAGAGAAAGCTCACATGCAGCAACGACGACCCAACACAGTAAAAAAAAAATGATATATTAAATAAATAAATAAATAAATATATAGATAAACAAATAAATAAATAAACTAATGCAGAGCAGTGGCTACGGCCTATTGAAAACTGCTGCACGCCTCCGCTTCTGCACGGCAATTCAGGGCCTTACCTTGAGGCAAGTGCTCACGCTGAGTGTCCCGTTAGCGCCACAGCATGGTAGGATGCTGACTTTCTCCTCGAGCAGAGTGACTTCAGGTACGAGGCCCTCGAAGAGTTCAACGCAGAGTGTTTTCTCATGGCAGCTCAGACGGGGGCCGTGACGAACACTTCCAGGACACGTCGCACTGGCTAGAAATGTGGTCCTGAGGCTGTTCCAGTGCTCTGGAAATGTAGCTGTCCTTAAGGAACGTGCAGTGTGTTGCCCATCACTCGGCATACACAGAGGGCCTCCGAGGGACCGACCTTTGGGCCTCGATGTTGCTCAGCAGGCCCACAGGAGTCTGGAGGTACTCAGGGTTCTTGGAGGGAAAATGATGCACACCCGAGGGGCCTACGAGTCCTGAAAAGGGTACTTCCTTTAAAATAAAGCAGAACAGGGGCTTCCCTGGTGGCACAGTGGTTGAGAATATGCCTGCCAATGCAGGGGACACGGGTTCGAGCACTGGTCTGAGAGGATCACACATGCCGCGGAGAAACTGGGCCCGTGGGCCACAATGACTGAACCTGCGCGTCTGGAGCCTGTGCTCCGCAACAAGAGAGGCCGCGATAGTGAGAGGCCCGCGCACCGCGATGAAGAGTGGCTCCATTTGCCGCAACTGGAGAGAGCCCTAGCACAGAAACGAAGACCCAACATAGCGATCAATCAATCAAAAAATAAATCTAAAAAAAATTAAAAAATAAAAAAAATCAAATCAAATCAAGCAGAACAGCGACTAAGACCTCATGGAAACAGCTGCATGCCTCCCTTTCTGCGCGGCTAATCAGGGACGTACCTCGAGGCCAGTACTCACGTTGAGTTTCCCTTTAGCTCTAGAGCGTGGCAGGATGAGCTCCACCCCGGCCATCGAAGCAGCCGGCATAGCTAGAGAAAACTCATTTTCTACCCAGAGCCATGCCTACAGTGGCTAGTGGCCTGTCAACAGCAGTCAATTTCAAGTAGCTTCAAGGCAGCATGAATGGAGCTTTCAAAATGGGAAAGGAAGGCTAGTTCCATCAGGCCCCCATTTCCAAGGGCACACGCAGCATATATCCCGGTGCTTTCTAAGAAGTCCAAAGAGACACAGGTTACCCAGTGGTTCCTTCCCTGAATCAACTCTTCGAAGCAGGGTGTTCTGCAAATAGCGAACTGCCTCAACGAAGGAACACCCCAGCTAGGCCTCCGGGCCCGTGGCTCTTCAAAAGCCTGAAGTGTTACCCGAGGAACTGGCTTTAGTTGCAGTCGGAACGCAAGCTGACTTTCTCTTGGAGGCAGGGTGACTTCAGGCAGGGACTCCCAGATGGAATACGAAGCCGAGGGTTTTTCTCAGTGCAGCTCAGACTTGGGCAATGAGCCAGACTTGCACGGCACGTTGGACCTGCTAGAACGGTGTTCGTGGACCTGTTCGAGTGCTGGGGAATTCAAGCTGTCCCAAGAAGGAGTGCAGTGTGTTGCCCTACACTCGGTATACAGAGAGTGGCTCCGAAGGGCTATGGGCCTGGATGTGGCTTAGTGGGCCCATGGGGGCCTCGGGGTACTCAGTGTTCTTGCAGGAAATAGGGTGCCCACGCGAGGCTCCTAGATGTCCTGCAAAGCATACTGACATTAAAATAATGCAGAGCAGAGGCTTCCCTTGTGGTGCAATGTTTGGGAATCCACCTGCCGATGCAGCGGACATGGGTTCGAGCCCTGGTCCACCAAGATCTCACATGCTGCGGAGCACCTAAGCCCGTGAACCACAACGACTGAGCCTGCGCTCTAGAGCCCGGGAGCCACAACGACTGAGCCCGCATGCCAGAACTAATGAAGTCCACGTGCCTAGAGCCTGTGCTCCACAACAAGAGGAGTCACCGCAATGAGAAGCCCGCGCACCGCTACGAAGGGTAGCCCCCGCTCGCTGCAACTAGAGAAAGCTCACATGCAGCAACGACGACCCAACACAGTAAAAAAAAAAAAATAATATATTAAATAAATAAATAAATAGATAGATAGATAAAAAATAAATAAATAAATAAACTAATGCAGAGCAGTGGCTACGGCCTCCTGAAAACTGCTGCACGCCTCCGCTTCTGCACGGCAATTCAGGGCCTTACCTTGAGGCAAGTGCTCACGCTGAGTGTCCCGTTAGCGCCACAGCATGGTAGGATGCTGACTTTCTCCTCGAGCAGAGTGACTTCAGGTACGAGGCCCTCGAAGAGTTCAACGCAGAGTGTTTTCTCATGGCAGCTCAGACGGGGGCCGTGACGAACACTTCCAGGACACGTCGCACTGGCTAGAAATGTGGTCCTGAGGCTGTTCCAGTGCTCTGGAAATGTAGCTGTCCTTAAGGAACGTGCAGTGTGTTGCCCATCACTCGGCATACACAGAGGGCCTCCGAGGGACCGACCTTTGGGCCTCGATGTTGCTCAGCAGGCCCACAGGAGTCTGGAGGTACTCAGGGTTCTTGGAGGGAAAATGATGCACACCCGAGGGGCCTACGAGTCCTGAAAAGGGTACTTCCTTTAAAATAAAGCAGACCAGGGGCTTCCCTGGTGGCACAGTGGTTGAGAATATGCCTGCCAATGCAGGGGACACGGGTTCGAGCACTGGTCTGAGAGGATCACACATGCCGCGGACAAACTGGGCCCGTGGGCCACAATGACTGAACCTGCGTGTCTGGAGCCTGTGCTCCCCAACAAGAGAGGCCAGGATAGTGAGAGGCCCGCGCACCGCGATGAAGAGTGGCTCCATTTGCCGCAACTGGAGAGAGCCCTAGCACAGAAACGAAGACCCAACATAGCGAGCAATCAATCAAAAAATAAATCTAAAAAAAATTAAAAAATAAAAAAAATCAAATCAAATCAAGCAGATCAGCGACTAAGACCTCATGGAAACAGCTGCATGCCTCCCTTTCTGCGCGGCTAATCAGGGACGTACCTCGAGGCCAGTACTCACGTTGAGTTTCCCTTTAGCTCTAGAGCGTGGCAGGATGAGCTCCACCCCGGCCATCGAAGCAGCCGGCATAGCTAGAGAAAACTCATTTTCTACCCAGAGCCATGCCTACAGTGGCTAGTGGCCTGTCAACAGCAGTCAATTTCAAGTAGCTTCAAGGCAGCATGAATGGAGCTTTCAAAATGGGAAAGCAAGGCTAGTTCCATCAGGCCCCCATTTCCAAGGGCACACGCAGCATATATCCCGGTGCTTTCTAAGAAGTCCAAAGAGACAAAGGTTACCCAGTGGTTCCTTCCCTGAATCAACTCCTCGAAGCAGGGTGTTCTGCAAATAGCGAACTGCCTCAACGAAGGAACACCCCAGCTAGGCCTCCGGGCCCGTGGCTCTTCAAAAGCCTGAAGTGTTACCCGAGGAACTGGGCTTTAGTTGCAGACGGAACGCAAGCTGACTTTGTCTTGGAGGCAGGGTGACTTCAGGCAGGGACTCCCAGATGGAATACGAAGCCGAGGGTTTTTCTCAGTGCAGCTCAGACTTGGGCAATGAGCCAGACTTGCACGGCACTTTGGACCTGTTAGAACGGTGTTCGTGAACCTGTTCGAGTGCTGGGGAATTCAAGCTGTCCCAAGAAGGAGTGCAGTGTGTTGCCCTACACTCGGTATACACAGAGTGGCTCCGAAGGGCTATGGGCCTGGATGTGGCTTAGCGGGCCCATGGGGGCCTCGGGGTACTCAGTGTTCTTGCAGGAAATAGGGTGCCCACGCGAGGCTCCTAGATGTCCTGCAAAGCATACTGACATTAAAATAAGGCAGAGTCGGGGCTTCCCTTGTGGTGCAATGTTTGGGAATCCACCTGCAGATGCAGCGGACATGGGTTCGAGCCCTGGTCCATCAAGATCTCACATGCTGCGGAGCACTTAAGCCCGTGAACCACAACGACTGAGCCTGCGCTCTAGAGCCCGGGAGCCACAACGACTGAGCCCGCATGCCAGAACTAATGAAGTCCACGTGCCTAGAGCCTGTGCTCCACAACAAGAGGAGTCACCGCAATGAGAAGCCCGCGCACCGCTACGAAGAGTAGCCCCCGCTCGCTGCAACTAGAGAAAGCTCACATGCAGCAACGACGACCCAACACAGTAAAAAAAAAAAAAATAATATATTAAATAAATAAATAAATAGATAGATAGATAAACAAATAAATAAATAAATAAACTAATGCAGAGCAGTGGCTACGGCCTCCTGAAAACTGCTGCACGCCTCCGCTTCTGCACGGCAATTCAGGGCCTTACCTTGAGGCAAGTGCTCACGCTGAGTGTCCCGTTAGCGCCACAGCATGGTAGGATGCTGACTTTCTCCTCGAGCAGAGTGACTTCAGGTACGAGGCCCTCGAAGAATTCTACGCAGAGTGTTTTCTCATGGCAGCTCAGACGGGGGCCGTGACGAACACTTCCAGGGCACGTCCCACTGGCTAGAAATGTGGTCCTGGGGCTGTTCCAGTGCTCTGGAAATGTAGCTCTCCTTAAGGAACAGGCAGTGTGTTGCCCATCACTCGGCATACACAGCGGGCCTTCGAGGGACGGACCTTTGGGCCTCGATGTTGCTCAGCAGGCCCACAGGAGTCTGGAGGTACTCAGGGTTCTTGGAGGGAAAATGATGCACACCCGAGGGGCCTACGAGTCCTGAAAAGGGTACTTCCTTTAAAATAAAGCAGACCAGGGGCTTCCCTGGTGGCGCAGTGGTTGAGAATATGCCTGCCAATGCAGGGGACACAGGTTCGAGCCCTGGTCTCAGAGGATCACACATGCCGCGGAGAAACTGGGCCCGTGGGCCTCAATGACTGAACCTGCGCGTCTGGAGCCTGTGCTCCACAACAAGAGAGGCCGCGATAGTGAGAGGCCCGCGCACCGCGATGAAGAGTGGCCCCATTTGCCACAACTGGAGAGAGCCCTAGCACAGAAACGAAGACCCAACATAGCGATCAATCAATCAAAAAATTTCTCTTAAAAAAAAATAAAAAATAAAAAAATAAAATAAAATCAAGCAGAACAGCAACTAAGACCTCATGGAAACAGCTGCATGCCTCCCTTTCTGCGCGGCTACTCAGGGACGTACCTCGAGGCCAGTACTCACTTTGAGTTTCCCTTTAGCTCTAGAGCGTGGCAGGATGAGCGCCACCCCGGCCATCGAAGCAGTCGGCATAGCTAGAGAAAACTCATTTTCTACCCAGAGCCATGCCTACAGTGGCTAGTGGCCTGTCAACAGCAGTCAATTTCAAGTAGCTTCAAGGCAGCATGAATGGAGCTTTCAAAATGGGAAAGCAAGGCTAGTTCCATCAGGCCCCCATTTCCAAGGGCACATGCAGCATATATCCCGGTGCTTTCTAAGAAGTCCAAAGAGACACAGGTTACCCACTGGTTCCTTCCCTGAATCAACTACTCGAAGCAGGGTGTTCTGCAAATAGCGAACTGCCTCAATGAAGGAACACCCCAGCTAGGCCTCCGGGCCCGTGGCTCTTCAAAAGCCTGCAGTTTTACCCGAAGAACTGGGCTTTAGTTGCAGTCGGAACGCAAGCCGACTTTCTCTTGGAGGCAGGGTGACTTCAGGCAGGGACTCCCAGATGGAATACGAAGCCGAGGGTTTTTCTCAGGGCAGCTCAGACTTGGGCAATGAGCCAGACTTGCACGGCACTTTGGACCTGTTAGAACGGTGTTCGTGTACCTGTTCGAGTGCTGGGGAATTCAAGCTGTCCCAAGAAGGAGTGCAGTGTGTTGCCCTACACTCGGCATACACAGAGTGGCTCCGAAGGGCTATGGGCCTGGATGTGGCTTAGCGGGCCCATGGGGGCCTAGGGGTACTCAGGGTTCTTGCAGGAAATAGGGTGCCAACGCGAGGCTCCTAGATGTCCTGCAAAGAATACTGACATTAAAATAATGCAGAGCAGGGGCTTCCCTTGTGGTGCAATGTTTGGGAATCCACCTGCCGATGCAGGGGACAGGGGTTCGAGCCCTGGTCCACCAAGATCTCACATGCTGCGGAGCACCTAAGCCCGTGAACCACAACGACTGAGCCTGCGCTCTAGAGCCCGGGAGCCACAACGACTGAGCCCGCATGCCAGAACAAATGAAGTCCACGTGCCTAGAGCCTGTGCTCCACAACAAGAGGAGTCACCGCAATGAGAAGCCCGCGCACCGCAACGAAGAGTAGCCCCCGCTCGCTGCAACTAGAGAAAGCTCACATGCAGCAACGACGACCCAACACAGTAAAAAAAAAAAAAATAATATATTAAATAAATAAATAAATAGATAGATAGATAAACAAATAAATAAATAAATAAACTAATGCAGAGCAGTGGCTACGGCCTCCTGAAAACTGCTGCACGCCTCCGCTTCTGCACGGCAATTCAGGGCCTTACCTTGAGGCAAGTGCTCACGCTGAGTGTCCCGTTAGCGCCACAGCATGGTAGGATGCTGACTTTCTCCTCGAGCAGAGTGACTTCAGGTACGAGGCCCTCGAAGAATTCTACGCAGAGTGTTTTCTCATGGCAGCTCAGACGGGGGCCGTGACGAACACTTCCAGGGCACGTCCCACTGGCTAGAAATGTGGTCCTGGGGCTGTTCCAGTGCTCTGGAAATGTAGCTCTCCTTAAGGAACAGGCAGTGTGTTGCCCATCACTCGGCATACACAGCGGGCCTTCGAGGGACGGACCTTTGGGCCTCGATGTTGCTCAGCAGGCCCACAGGAGTCTGGAGGTACTCAGGGTTCTTGGAGGGAAAATGATGCACACCCGAGGGGCCTACGAGTCCTGAAAAGGGTACTTCCTTTAAAATAAAGCAGACCAGGGGCTTCCCTGGTGGCGCAGTGGTTGAGAATATGCCTGCCAATGCAGGGGACACGGGTTCGAGCCCTGGTCTCAGAGGATCACACATGCCGCGGAGAAACTGGGCCCGTGGGCCTCAATGACTGAACCTGCGCGTCTGGAGCCTGTGCTCCACAACAAGAGAGGCCGCGATAGTGAGAGGCCCGCGCACCGCGATGAAGAGTGGCCCCATTTGCCACAACTGGAGAGAGCCCTAGCACAGAAACGAAGACCCAACATAGCGATCAATCAATCAAAAAATTTCTCTTAAAAAAAAATAAAAAATAAAAAAATAAAATAAAATCAAGCAGAACAGCAACTAAGACCTCATGGAAACAGCTGCATGCCTCCCTTTCTGCGCGGCTACTCAGGGACGTACCTCGAGGCCAGTACTCACTTTGAGTTTCCCTTTAGCTCTAGAGCGTGGCAGGATGAGCGCCACCCCGGCCATCGAAGCAGTCGGCATAGCTAGAGAAAACTCATTTTCTACCCAGAGCCATGCCTACAGTGGCTAGTGGCCTGTCAACAGCAGTCAATTTCAAGTAGCTTCAAGGCAGCATGAATGGAGCTTTCAAAATGGGAAAGCAAGGCTAGTTCCATCAGGCCCCCATTTCCAAGGGCACATGCAGCATATATCCCGGTGCTTTCTAAGAAGTCCAAAGAGACACAGGTTACCCACTGGTTCCTTCCCTGAATCAACTACTCGAAGCAGGGTGTTCTGCAAATAGCGAACTGCCTCAATGAAGGAACACCCCAGCTAGGCCTCCGGGCCCGTGGCTCTTCAAAAGCCTGCAGTTTTACCCGAAGAACTGGGCTTTAGTTGCAGTCGGAACGCAAGCCGACTTTCTCTTGGAGGCAGGGTGACTTCAGGCAGGGACTCCCAGATGGAATACGAAGCCGAGGGTTTTTCTCAGGGCAGCTCAGACTTGGGCAATGAGCCAGACTTGCACGGCACTTTGGACCTGTTAGAACGGTGTTCGTGTACCTGTTCGAGTGCTGGGGAATTCAAGCTGTCCCAAGAAGGAGTGCAGTGTGTTGCCCTACACTCGGCATACACAGAGTGGCTCCGAAGGGCTATGGGCCTGGATGTGGCTTAGCGGGCCCATGGGGGCCTAGGGGTACTCAGGGTTCTTGCAGGAAATAGGGTGCCAACGCGAGGCTCCTAGATGTCCTGCAAAGAATACTGACATTAAAATAATGCAGAGCAGGGGCTTCCCTTGTGGTGCAATGTTTGGGAATCCACCTGCCGATGCAGGGGACAGGGGTTCGAGCCCTGGTCCACCAAGATCTCACATGCTGCGGAGCACCTAAGCCCGTGAACCACAACGACTGAGCCTGCGCTCTAGAGCCCGGGAGCCACAACGACTGAGCCCGCATGCCAGAACAAATGAAGTCCACGTGCCTAGAGCCTGTGCTCCACAACAAGAGGAGTCACCGCAATGAGAAGCCCGCGCACCGCAACGAAGAGTAGCCCCCGCTCGCTGCAACTAGAGAAAGCTCACATGCAGCAACGACGACCCAACACAGTAAAAAAAAAAAAAATAATATATTAAATAAATAAATAAATAGATAGATAGATAAACAAATAAATAAATAAATAAACTAATGCAGAGCAGTGGCTACGGCCTCCTGAAAACTGCTGCACGCCTCCGCTTCTGCACGGCAATTCAGGGCCTTACCTTGAGGCAAGTGCTCACGCTGAGTGTCCCGTTAGCGCCACAGCATGGTAGGATGCTGACTTTCTCCTCGAGCAGAGTGACTTCAGGTACGAGGCCCTCGAAGAATTCTACGCAGAGTGTTTTCTCATGGCAGCTCAGACGGGGGCCGTGACGAACACTTCCAGGGCACGTCCCACTGGCTAGAAATGTGGTCCTGGGGCTGTTCCAGTGCTCTGGAAATGTAGCTCTCCTTAAGGAACAGGCAGTGTGTTGCCCATCACTCGGCATACACAGCGGGCCTTCGAGGGACGGACCTTTGGGCCTCGATGTTGCTCAGCAGGCCCACAGGAGTCTGGAGGTACTCAGGGTTCTTGGAGGGAAAATGATGCACACCCGAGGGGCCTACGAGTCCTGAAAAGGGTACTTCCTTTAAAATAAAGCAGACCAGGGGCTTCCCTGGTGGCGCAGTGGTTGAGAATATGCCTGCCAATGCAGGGGACACGGGTTCGAGCACTGGTCTGAGAGGATCACACATGCCGCGGAGAAACTGGGCCCGTGGGCCTCAATGACTGAACCTGCGCGTCTGGAGCCTGTGCTCCACAACAAGAGAGGCCGCGATAGTGAGAGGCCCGCGCACCGCGATGAAGAGTGGCCCCATTTGCCGCAACTGGAGAGAGCCCTAGCACAGAAACGAAGACCCAACATAGCGATCAATCAATCAAAAAATAAATCTAAAAAAAATTGAAAAATAAAAAAAATCAAATCAAATCAAGCAGAACAGCGACTAAGACCTCATGGAAACAGCTGCATGCCTCCCTTTCTGCGCGGCTACTCAGGGACGTACCTCGAGGCCAGTACTCACTTTGAGTTTCCCTTTAGCTCTAGAGCGTGGCAGGATGAGCGCCACCCCGGCCATCGAAGCAGTCGGCATAGCTAGAGAAAACTCATTTTCTACCCAGAGCCATGCCTACAGTGGCTAGTGGCCTGTCAACAGCAGTCAATTTCAAGTAGCTTCAAGGCAGCATGAATGGAGCTTTCAAAATGGGAAAGCAAGGCTAGTTCCATCAGGCCCCCATTTCCAAGGGCACATGCAGCATATATCCCGGTGCTTTCTAAGAAGTCCAAAGAGACACAGGTTACCCACTGGTTCCTTCCCTGAATCAACTACTCGAAGCAGGGTGTTCTGCAAATAGCGAACTGCCTCAATGAAGGAACACCCCAGCTAGGCCTCCGGGCCCGTGGCTCTTCAAAAGCCTGCAGTTTTACCCGAGGAACTGGGCTTTAGTTGCAGTCGGAACGCAAGCCGACTTTCTCTTGGAGGCAGGGTGACTTCAGGCAGGGACTCCCAGATGGAATACGAAGCCGAGGGTTTTTCTCAGGGCAGCTCAGACTTGGGCAATGAGCCAGACTTGCACGGCACTTTGGACCTGTTAGAACGGTGTTCGTGTACCTGTTCGAGTGCTGGGGAATTCAAGCTGTCCCAAGAAGGAGTGCAGTGTGTTGCCCTACACTCGGCATACACAGAGTGGCTCCGAAGGGCTATGGGCCTGGATGTGGCTTAGCGGGCCCATGGGGGCCTAGGGGTACTCAGGGTTCTTGCAGGAAATAGGGTGCCAACGCGAGGCTCCTAGATGTCCTGCAAAGAATACTGACATTAAAATAATGCAGAGCAGGGGCTTCCCTTGTGGTGCAATGTTTGGGAATCCACCTGCCGATGCAGGGGACAGGGGTTCGAGCCCTGGTCCACCAAGATCTCACATGCTGCGGAGCACCTAAGCCCGTGAACCACAACGACTGAGCCTGCGCTCTAGAGCCCGGGAGCCACAACGACTGAGCCCGCATGCCAGAACAAATGAAGTCCACGTGCCTAGAGCCTGTGCTCCACAACAAGAGGAGTCACCGCAATGAGAAGCCCGCGCACCGCAACGAAGAGTAGCCCCCGCTCGCTGCAACTAGAGAAAGCTCACATGCAGCAACGACGACCCAACACAGTAAAAAAAAAAAATAATATATTAAATAAATAAATAAATAGATAGATAGATAAAAAATAAATAAATAAATAAACTAATGCAGAGCAGTGGCTACGGCCTCCTGAAAACTGCTGCACGCCTCCGCTTCTGCACGGCAATTCAGGGCCTTACCTTGAGGCAAGTGCTCACGCTGAGTGTCCCGTTAGCGCCACACCATGGTAGGATGCTGACTTTCTCCTCGAGCAGAGTGACTTCAGGTACGAGGCCCTCGAAGAGTTCAACGCAGAGTGTTTTCTCATGGCAGCTCAGACGGGGGCCGTGACGAACACTTCCAGGACACGTCGCACTGGCTAGAAATGTGGTCCTGAGGCTGTTCCAGTGCTCTGGAAATGTAGCTGTCCTTAAGGAACGTGCAGTGTGTTGCCCATCACTCGGCATACACAGAGGGCCTCCGAGGGACCGACCTTTGGGCCTCGATGTTGCTCAGCAGGCCCACAGGAGTCTGGAGGTACTCAGGGTTCTTGGAGGGAAAATGATGCACACCCGAGGGGCCTACGAGTCCTGAAAAGGGTACTTCCTTTAAAATAAAGCAGACCAGGGGCTTCCCTGGTGGCACAGTGGTTGAGAATATGCCTGCCAATGCAGGGGACACGGGTTCGAGCACTGGTCTGAGAGGATCACACATGCCGCGGAGAAACTGGGCCCGTGGGCCACAATGACTGAACCTGCGCGTCTAGAGCCTGTGCTCCGCAACAAGAGAGGCCGCGATAGTGAGAGGCCCGCGCACCGCGATGAAGAGTGGCTCCATTTGCCGCAACTGGAGAGAGCCCTAGCACAGAAACGAAGACCCAACATAGCGATCAATCAATCAAAAAATAAATCTAAAAAAAATTAAAAAATAAAAAAAATCAAATCAAATCAAGCAGAACAGCGACTAAGACCTCATGGAAACAGCTGCATGCCTCCCTTTCTGCGCGGCTAATCAGGGACGTACCTTGAGGCCAGTACTCACGTTGAGTTTCCCTTTAGCTCTAGAGCGTGGCAGGATGAGCTCCACCCCGGCCATCGAAGCAGCCGGCATAGCTAGAGAAAACTCATTTTCTACCCAGAGCCATGCCTACAGTGGCTAGTGGCCTGTCAACAGCAGTCAATTTCAAGTAGCTTCAAGGCAGCATGAATGGAGCTTTCAAAATGGGAAAGGAAGGCTAGTTCCATCAGGCCCCCATTTCCAAGGGCACACGCAGCATATATCCCGGTGCTTTCTAAGAAGTCCAAAGAGACACAGGTTACCCAGTGGTTCCTTCCCTGAATCAACTCTTCGAAGCAGGGTGTTCTGCAAATAGCGTACTGCCTCAACGAAGGAACACCCCAGCTAGGCCTCCGGGCCCGTGGCTCTTCAAAAGCCTGCAGGGTTACCAGAGGAACTGGGCTTTAGTTGCAGTCGGAACGCAAGCCGACTTTCTCTTGGAGGCAGGGTGACTTCAGGCAGGGACTCCCAGATGGAATACGAAGCCGAGGGTTTTTCTCAGTGCAGCTCAGACTTGGGCAATGAGCCAGGCTTGCACGGCACGTTGGACCTGCTAGAACGGTGTTCGTGGACCTGTTCGAGTGCTGGGGAATTCAAGCTGTCCCAAGAAGGAGTGCAGAGCGTTGCCCTACACTCGGCATACACAGAGTGGCTCCGAAGGGCTATGGGCCTGGATGTGGCTTAGCGGGCCCATGGGGGCCTCGGGGTACTCAGTGTTCTTGCAGGAAATAGGGTGCCCACGCGAGGCTCCTAGATGTCCTGCAAAGCATACTGACATTAAAATAATGCAGAGCAGGGGCTTCCCTTGTGCTGCAATGTTTGGGAATCCACCTGCCGATGAAGCGGACATGGGTTCGAGCCCTGGTCCACCAAGATCTCACATGCTGCGGAGTACTTAAGCCCGTGAACCACAACGACTGAGCCTGCGCTCTAGAGCCCAGGAGCCACAACGACTGAGCCCGCATGCCAGAACTAATGAAGTCCACGTGCCTAGAGCCTGTGCTCCACAACAAGAGGAGTCACTGCAATGAGAAGCCCGCGCACCGCAACGAAGAGTAGCCCCCGTTCGCTGCAACTAGAGAAAGCTCACATGCAGCAACGACGACCCAACACAGTAAAAAAAAAATGATATATTAAATAAATAAATAAATAAATAGATAGATAAACAAATAAATAAATAAATAAAGTAATGCAGAGCAGTGGCTACGGCCTCCTGAAAACTGCTGCACGCCTCCGCTTCTGCACGGCAATTCAGGGCCTTACCTTGAGGCAAGTGCTCACGCTGAGTGTCCCGTTAGCGCCACACCATGGTAGGATGCTGACTTTCTCCTCGAGCAGAGTGACTTCAGGTACGAGGCCCTCGAAGAATTCTACGCAGAGTGTTTTCTCATGGCAGCTCAGACGGGGGCCGTGACGAACACTTCCAGGGCACGTCCCACTGGCTAGAAATGTGGTCCTGGGGCTGTTCCAGTGCTCTGGAAATATAGCTCTCCTTAAGGAACAGGCAGTGTGTTGCCCATCACTCGGCATACACAGCGGGCCTTCGAGGGACGGACCTTTGGGCCTCGATGTTGCTCAGCAGGCCCACAGGAGTCTGGAGGTACTCAGGGTTCTTGGAGGGAAAATGATGCACACCCGAGGGGCCTACGAGTCCTGAAAAGGGTACTTCCTTTAAAATAAAGCAGAACAGGGGCTTCCCTGGTGGCGCAGTGGTTGAGAATCTGCCTGCCAATGCAGGGGACTCGGGTTCGAGCACTGGTCTGAGACGATCACACATGCCGCGGAGAAACTAGGCCCGTCGGCCACAATGACTGAACCTGCGCGTCTGGAGCCTGTGCTCCGCAACAAGAGAGGCCGCGATAGTGAGAGGCCCGCGCACCGCGATGAAGAGTGGCCCCAATTGCCGCAACTGGAGAGAGCCCTAGCACAGAAACGAAGACCCAACATAGCGATCAATCAATCAAAAAATAAACCTTAAAAAAAAATAAAAAATAAAAAAATAAAATAAAATCAAGCAGAACAGCGACTAAGACCTCATGGAAACAGCTGCATGCCTCCCTTTCTGCGCGGCTACTCAGGGACTTACCTCGAGGCCAGTACTCACGTTGAGTTTCCCTTTAGCTCTAGAGCGTGGCAGGATGAGCTCCAACCCGCCCATCGAAGCAGCCGGCATAGCTAGAGAAAACTCATTTTCTACCCAGAGCCATGCCTACAGTGGCTAGTGGCCTGTCAACAGCAGTCAATTTCAAGTAGCTTCAAGGCAGCATGAATGGAGCTTTCAAAATGGGAAAGCAAGGCTAGTTCCATCAGGCCCCCATTTCCAAGGGCACACGCAGCATATATCCCGGTACTTTCTAAGAAGTCCAAAGAGACACAGGTTACCCTGTGGTTCCTTCCCTGAATCAACTCCTCGCAGCAGGGTGTTCTGCAAATAGCGAACTGCCTCAACGAAGGAACGCCCCAGCTAGGCCTCCGGGCCCGTGGCTCTTCAAAAGCCTGCAGTGTTACCAGAGGAACTGGGCTTTAGTTGCAGGCGGAACGCAAGCCGACTTTCTCTTGGAGGCAGGGAGACTTCAGGCAGGGACTCCCAGATGGAATACGAAGCCGAGGGTTTTTCTCAGTGCAGCTCAGACTTGGGCAATGAGCCAGACTTGCACGGCACGTTGGACCTGCTAGAACGGTGTTCGTGGACCTGTTCGAGTGCTGGGGAATTCAAGCTGTCCCAAGAAGGAGTGCAGTGCGTTTCCCTACACTCGGCATACACAGAGTGGCTCCGAAGGGCTATGGGCCTGGATGTGGCTTAGCGGGCCCATGGGGGCCTCGGGGTACTCAGTGTTCTTGCAGGAAATAGGGTGCCCACGCGAGGCTCCTAGATGTCCTGCAAAGCATACTGACATTAAAATAATGCAGAGCAGGGGCTTCCCTTGTGGTGCAATGTTTCGGAATCCACCTGACGATGAAGCGGACATGGGTTCGAGCCCTGGTCCACCAAGATCTCACATGCTGCGGAGTACTTAAGCCCGTGAACCACAACGACTGAGCCTGCGCTCTAGAGCCCGGGAGCCACAACGACTGAGCCCGCATGCCAGAACTAATGAAGTCCACGTGCCTAGAGCCTGTGCTCCACAACAAGAGGAGTCACCGCAATTAGAAGCCCGCGCACCGCAACGAAGAGAAGCCCCCGCTCGCTGCAACTAGACAAAGCTCACATGCAGCAACGACGACCCAACACAGTAAAAAAAAAATGATATATTAAATAAATAAATAAATAAATAGATAGATAAACAAATAAATAAATAAATAAACTAATGCAGAGCAGTGGCTACGGCCTCCTGAAAACTGCTGCACGCCTCCGCTTCTGCACGGCAATTCAGGGCCTTACCTCGAGGCAACTGCTCACGCTGAGTGTCCCGTTAGCGCCACAGCATGGTAGGATGCTGACTTTCTCCTCGAGCAGAGTGACTTCAGGTACGAGGCCCTCGAAGAATTCTATGCAGAGTGTTTTCTCATGGCAGCTCAGACGGGGGCCGTGGCGAACACTTCCAGGGCACGTCGCACTGGCTAGAAATGTGGTCCTGGGGCTGTTCCAGTGCTCTGGAAATGTAGCTCTCCTTAAGGAACAGGCAGTGTGTTGCCCATCACTCGGCATACACATCGGGCCTCCGAGGGACCGACCTTTGGGCCTCGATGTTGCTCAGCAGGCCCACAGGAGTCTGGAGGTACTCAGGGTTCTTAGAGCGAAAATGATGCACAACCGAGAGTCCTACGAGTCCTGAAAAGGGTACTTCCTTTAAAATAAAGCAGAACAGGGGCTTCCCTTGTCGCGCAGTGGTTGAGAATATGCCTGCCAATGCAGGGGACACGGGTTCGAGCCCTGGTCTGAGAGGATCACACATGCTGCGGAGAAACTGGGCCCGTGGGCCACAATGACTGAACCTGCGCGTCTGGAGCCTGTGCTCCGCAACAAGAGAGGCCGCGATAGTGAGAGGCCCGCGCACCGCGATGAAGAGTGGCCCCATTAGCCGCTACTGGAGAGAGCCCTAGCACAGAAACGAAGACCCAACATAGCGATCAATCAATCAAAAAATAAACCTTGAAAAAAAATAAAAAATAAAAAAAATAAAAGTAAATCAAGCAGAGCAGCGACTAAGACCTCATGGAAACAGCTGCATGCCTTCCTTTCTTCGCGGCTACTCAGGGACTTACCTCGAGGCCAGTACTCACGTTGAGTTTCCCTTTAGCTCTAGAGCGTGGCAGGATGAGCTCCAACCCACCCATCGAAGCAGCCGGCATAGCTAGAGAAAACTCATTTTCTACCCAGAGCCATGCCTACAGTGGCTAGTGGCCTGTCAACAGCAATCAATTTCAAGTAGCTTCAAGGCAGCATGAATGGAGCTTTCAAAATGGGAAAGCAAGGCTAGTTCCATCAGGCCCCCATTTCCAAGGGCACACGCAGCATATATCCCGGTGCTTTCTAAGAAGTCCAAAGAGACACAGGGTACCCTGTGGTTCCTTCCCTGAATCAACTCCTCGCAGCAGGGTGTTCTGCAAATAGCGAACTGCCTCAACGAAGGAACGCCCCAGCTAGGCCTCCGGGCCCGTGGCTCTTCAAAAGCCTGCAGTGTTACCAGAGGAACTGGGCTTTAGTTGCAGGCGGAACGCAAGCCGACTTTCTCTTGGAGGCAGGGAGACTTCAGGCAGGGACTCCCAGATGGAATACGAAGCCGAGGGTTTTTCTCAGTGCAGCTCAGACTTTGGCAATGAGCCAGACTTGCACGGCACATTGGACCTGCTAGAACGGGGTTCGTGGACCTGTTCGAGTGCTGGGGAATTCAAGCTGTCCCAAGAAGGAGTGCAGTGCGTTGCCCTACACTCGGCATACACAGAGTGGCTCCGAAGGGCTATGGGCCTGGATGTGGCTTAGCGGGCCCATGGGGGCCTCGGGGTACTCAGTGTTCTTGCAGGAAATAGGGTGCCCACGCGAGGCTCCTAGATGTCCTGCAAAGGATACTGACATTAAAATAATGCAGAGCAGGGGCTTCCCTTGTGGTGCAATGTTTGGGAATCCACCTGCCGATGAAGCGGACATGGGTTCGAGCCCTGGTCCACCAAGATCTCACATGCTGCGGAGTACTTAAGCCCGTGAACCACAACGACTGAGCCTGCGCTCTAGAGCCCGGGAGCCACAACGACTGAGCCCGCATGCCAGAACTAATGAAGTCCACGTGCCTAGAGCCTGTGCTCCACAACAAGAGGAGTCACCGCAATTAGAAGCCCGCGCACCGCAACGAAGAGAAGCCCCCGCTCGCTGCAACTAGACAAAGCTCACATGCAGCAACGACGACCCAACACAGTAAAAAAAAAATGATATATTAAATAAATAAATAGATAGATAGATAAACAACTAAATAAATAAATAAACTAATGCAGAGCAGTGGCTACGGCCTCCTGAAAACTGCTGCACGCCTCCGCTTCTGCACGGCAATTCAGGGCCTTACCTTGAGGCAAGTGCTCACGCTGAGTGTCCCGTTAGCGCCACAGCATGGTAGGATGCTGACTTTCTCCTCGAGCAGAGTGACTTCAGGTACGAGGCCCTCGAAGAATTCAACGCAGAGTGTTTTCTCATGGCAGCTCAGACGGGGGCCGTGACAAACACTTCCAGGGCATGTCTCACTGGCTAGAAATGTGGTCCTGAGGCTGTTCCAGTGCTCTGGAAATGTAGCTGTCCTTAAGGAACGTGCAGTGTGTTGCCTATCATTCGGAATACACAGAGGGCCTCCGAGGGACCGACCTTTGGGCCTCGATGTTGCTCAGCAGGCCCACAGGAGTCTGGAGGTACTCAGGGTTCGTGTAGGGAAAATGATGCACACCCGAGGGGCCTACGAGTCCTGAAAAGGGTACTTCCTTTAAAATAAAGCAGAACAGGGGCTTCCCTGGTGGCACAGTGGTTGAGAATATGCCTGCCAATGCAGGGGACACGGGTTCGAGCCCTGGTCTGAGAGGATCACACATGCCGCGGAGAAACTGGGCCCGTGGCCCACAATGACTGAACCTGCGCGTCTGGAGCCTGTGCTCCGCAACAAGAGAGGCCGCGATAGTGAGAGGCCCGCGCACCGCGATGAAGAGTGGCCCCATTTGCCGCAACTGGAGATATCCCTAGCACAGAAACGAAGACCCAACATAGCGATCAATCAATCAAAAAATGAATCTTAAAAAAAAATAAAAAATAAAAAAATAAAATAAAATCAAGCAGAACAGCGACTAAGACCTCATGGAAACAGCTGCATGCCTCCCTTTCTGCGCGGCTACTCAGGGACTTACCTCGAGGCCAGTACTCACGTTGAGTTTCCCTTTAGCTCTACAGCGTGACAGGATGAGCTCCACCCCGGCCATCGAAGCAGTCGGCATAGCTAGAGAAAACTCATTTTCTACCCAGAGCCATGCCTACAGTGGCTAGTGGCCTGTCAACAGCAGTCAATTTCAAGTAGCTTCAAGGCAGCATGAATGGAGCTTTCAAAATGGGAAAGCAAGGCTAGTTCCATCAGACCCCCATTTCCAAGGGCACACGCAGCATATATCCCGGTGCTTTCTAAGAAGTCCAAAGAGACACAGGTTACCCTGTGGTTCCTTCCCTGAATCAACTCCTCGCAGCAGGGTGTTCTGCAAATAGCGAACTGCCTCAACGAAGGAACGCCCCAGCTAGGCCTCCGGGCCCGTGGCTCTTCAAAAGCCTGCAGGGTTACCAGAGGAACTGGGCTTTAGTTGCAGGCGGAACGCAAGCCGACTTTCTCTTGGAGGCAGGGAGACTTCAGGCAGGGACTCCCAGGTGGAATACGAAGCCGAGGGTTTTTCTCAGTGCAGGTCAGACTTGGGCAATGAGCCAGTCTTGCACGGCACGTTGGACCTGCTAGAACGATGTTCGTGGACCTGTTCGAGTGCTGGGGAATTCAAGCTGTCCCAAGAAGGAGTGCAGTGCGTTGCCCTACACTCGGCATACACAGAGTGGCTCCGAAGGGCTATGGGCCTGGATGTGGCTTAGCGGGCCCATGGGGGCCTCGGGGTACTCAGTGTTCTTGCAGGAAATAGGGTGCCCACGCGAGGCTCCTAGATGTCCTGCAAAGAATACTGACATTAAAATAATGCAGAGCAGGGGCTTCCCTTGTGGTGCAATGTTTGGGAATCCACCTGCCGATGCAGGGGACAGGGGTTCGAGCCCTGGTCCACCAAGATCTCACATGCTGCGGAGCACCTAAGCCCGTGAACCACAACGACTGAGCCTGCGCTCTAGAGCCCGGGAGCCACAACGACTGAGCCCGCATGCCAGAACAAATGAAGTCCACGTGCCTAGAGCCTGTGCTCCACAACAAGAGGAGTCACCGCAATGAGAAGCCCGCGCACCGCAACGAAGAGTAGCCCCCGCTCGCTGCAACTAGAGAAAGCTCACATGCAGCAACGACGACCCAACACAGTAAAAAAAAAATGATATATTAAATAAATAAATAAATAAATAGAAAGATAAACAAATAAATAAATAAACTAATGCAGAGCAGTGGCTACGGCCTCCTGAAAACTGCTGCACGCCTCTGCTTCTGCACGGCAATTCAGGGCCTTACCTTGAGGCAAGTGCTCACGCTGAGTGTCCCGTTAGCGCCACAGCATGGTAGAATGCTGACTTTCTCCTCGAGCAGAGTGACTTCAGGTACGAGGCCCTCGAAGAGTTCTACGCAGAGTGTTTTCTCATGGCAGCTCAGACGGGGGCCGTGACGAACACTTCCAGGACACGTCGCACTGGCTAGAAATGTGGTCCTGAGGCTGTTCCAGTGCTCTGGAAATGTAGCTGTCCTTAAGGAACGTGCAGTGTGTTGCCCATCACTCGGCATACACAGAGGGCCTCCGAGGGACCGAACTTTGGCCTCGATGTTGCTCAGCAGGCCCACAGGAGTCTGGAGGTACTCAGGGTTCTTGGAGGGAAAATGATGCACACCCGAGGGGCCTACGAGTCCTGAAAAGGGTACTTCCTTTAAAATAAAGCAGAACAGGGGCTTCCCTGGTGGCGCAGGGGTTGAGAATATGCCTGCCAATGCAGGGGACACGGGTTCGAGCCCTGGTCTCAGAGGATCACACATGCCGTGGAGAAACTGGGCCCGTGGGCCACAATGACTGAACCTGCGCGTCTGGAGCCTGTGCTCCACAAAAAGAGAGGCAGCGATAGTGAGGGGCCCGCGCACCGCGATGAAGAGTGGCCCCATTTGCCACAACTGGAGAGAGCCCTAGCACAGAAACGAAGACCCAACATAGCGATCAATCAATCAAAAAATATATCTTAAAAAAAAATAAAAAATAAAAAAATAAAATAAAATCAAGCAGAACAGCGACTAAGACCTCATGGAAACAGCTGCATGCTTCCCTTTCTGCGCGGCTACTCAGGGACGTACCTCGAGGCCAGTACTCACGTTGAGTTTCCCTTTAGCTCTAGAGCGTGGCAGGATGAGCTCCACCCCGGCCATCGAAGCAGCCGGCATAGCTAGAGAAAACTCATTTTCTACCCAGAGCCATGCCTACAGTGGCTAGTGGCCTGTCAAGAGCAGTCAATTTCAAGTAGCTTCAAGGCAGCATGAATGGAGCTTTCAAAATGGGAAAGGAAGGCTAGTTCCATCAGGCCCCCATTTCCAAGGGCACACGCAGCATATATCCCGGTGCTTTCTAAGAAGTCCAAAGAGACACAGGTTACCCAGTGGTTCCTTCCCTGAATCAACTCTTCGAAGCAGGGTGTTCTGCAAATAGCGAACTGCCTCAACGAAGGAACACCCCAGCTAGGCCTCCGGGCCCGTGGCTCTTCAAAAGCCGGAAGTGTTACCCGAGGAACTGGGCTTTAGTTGCAGTCGGAACGCAAGCCGACTTTCACTTGGAGGCAGGGTGACTTCAGGCAGGGACTCCCAGATGGAATACGAAGCCGAGGGTTTTTCTCAGTGCAGCTCAGACTTGGGCAATGAGCCAGACTTGCACGGCACGTTGGACCTGCTAGAACGGTGTTCGTGGACCTGTTCGAGTGCTGGGGAAATCAAGCTGTCCCAGGAAGGAGTGCAGTGTGTTGCCCTACACTCGGCATACACAGAGTGCCTCCGAAGGGCTATGGGCCTGGATGTGGCTTAGCGGGCCCATGGGGGCCTGGGGGTACTCAGTGTTCTTGCAGGAAATAGGGTGCCAACGCGAGGCTCCTAGATGTCCTGCAAAGCCTACTAACATTAAAATAATGCAGAGCAGGGGCTTCCCTTGTGGTGCAATGTTTGGGAATCCACCTGCCGATGCAGGGGACAGGGGTTCGAGCCCTGGTCCACCAAGATCTCACATGCTGCGGAGCACCTAAGCCCGTGAACCACAACGACTGAGCCTGCGCTCTAGAGCCCGGGAGCCACAACGACTGAGCCCGCATGCCAGAACAAATGAAGTCCACGTGCCTAGAGCCTGTGCTCCACAACAAGAGGAGTCACCGCAATGAGAAGCCCGCGCACCGCAACGAAGAGTAGCCCCCGCTCGCTGCAACTAGAGAAAGCTCACATGCAGCAACGACGACCCAACACAGTAAAAAAAAAATGATATATTAAATAAATAAATAAATAAATATATAGATAAACAAATAAATAAATAAACTAATGCAGAGCAGTGGCTACGGCCTCCTGAAAACTGCTGCACGCCTCCGCTTCTGCACGGCAATTCAGGGCCTTACCTTGAGGCAAGTGCTCACGCTGAGTGTCCCGTTAGCGCCACAGCATGGTAGAATGCTGACTTTCTCCTGGAGCAGAGTGACTTCAGGTACGAGGCCCTCGAAGAGTTCTACGCAGAGTGTTTTCTCATGGCAGCTCAGACGGGGGCCGTGACGAACACTTCCAGGACACGTCGCACTGGCTAGAAATGTGGTCCTGAGGCTGTTCCAGTGCTCTGGAAATGTAGCTGTCCTTAAGGAACGTGCAGTGTGTTGCCCATCACTCGGCATACACAGAGGGCCTCCGAGGGACCGAACTTTGGCCTCGATGTTGCTCAGCAGGCCCACAGGAGTCTGGAGGTACTCAGGGTTCTTGGAGGGAAAATGATGCACACCCGAGGGGCCTACGAGTCCTGAAAAGTGTACTTCCTTTAAAATAAAGCAGAACAGGGGCTTCCCTGGTGGCGCAGGGGTTGAGAATATGCCTGCCAATGCAGGGGACACGGGTTCGAGCCCTGGTCTCAGAGGATCACACATGCCGTGGAGAAACTGGGCCCGTGGGCCACAATGACTGAACCTGCGCGTCTGGAGCCTGTGCTCCACAACAAGAGAGGCAGCGATAGTGAGGGGCCCGCGCACCGCGATGAAGAGTGGCCCCATTTGCCACAACTGGAGAGAGCCCTAGCACAGAAACGAAGACCCAACATAGCGATCAATCAATCAAAAAATACCTCTTAAAAAAAAATAAAAAATAAAAAAATAAAATAAAATCAAGCAGAACAGCGACTAAGACCTCATGGAAACAGCTGCATGCCTCCCTTTCTGCGCAGCTACTCAGGGACGTACCTCGAGGCCAGTACTCACGTTGAGTTTCCCTTCAGCTCTAGAGCGTGGCAGGATGAGCTCCACCCAGGCCATTGAAGCACCCGGCATAGCTAGAGAAAACTCATTTTCTACCCAGAGCCATGCCTACAGTGGCTAGTGGCCTGTCAACAGCAGTCAATTTCAAGTAGCTTCAAGGCAGCATGAATGGAGCTTTCAAAATGGGAAAGCAAGGTTAGTTCCATCAGGCCCCCATTTCCAAGGGCACACGCAGCATATATCCCGGTGCTTTCTAAGAAGTCCAAAGAGACACAGGTTACCCAGTGGTTCCTTCCCTGAATCAACTCCTCGAAGCAGGGTGTTCTGCAAATAGCGAACTGCCTCAACGAAGGAACACCCCAGCTAGGCCTCCGGGCCCGTGGCTCTTCAAAAGCCGGAAGTGTTATCCGAGGAACTGGGCTTTAGTTGCAGTCGGAACGCAAGCCGACTTTCTCTTGGAGGCAGGGTTACTCCAGGCAGGGACTCCCAGATGGAATACGAAGCCGAGGGTTTTTCTCAGTGCAGCTCAGACTTGGGCAATGAGCCAGACTTCCACGGCACGTTGGACCTGCTAGAACGATGTTCGTGGACCCTTTCGAGTGCTGGGGAATTCAAGCTGTCCCAAGAAGGAGTGCAGTGTGTTGCCCTACACTCGGCATACACAGAGTGGCTCCGAAGGGCTATGGGCCTGGATCTGGCATAGCGGGCCCATGGGGGCCTCGGGGTACTCGGTGTTCTTGCAGGAAATAGGGTGCCCACGCGAGGCTCCTAGATGTCCTGCAAAGCATACTGACATTAAAATAATGCAGAGCAGGGGCTTCCCTTGTGGTGCAATGTTTGGGAATCCACCTGCCGATGCAGCGGACATGGGTTCGAGCCCTGGTCCACCAAGATCTCACATGCTGCGGAGTACTTAAGCCCGTGAACCACAACGACTGAGCCTGCGCTCTAGAGCCCGGGAGCCACAACGACTGAGCCCGCATGCCAGAACTAATGAAGTCCACGTGCCTAGAGCCTGTGCTCCACAACAAGAGGAGTCACTGCAATGAGAAGCCCGCGCACCGCAACGAAGAGTAGCCCCCGCTCGCTGCAACTAGAGAAAGCTCACATGCAGCAACGACGACCCAACACAGTAAAAAAAAAAAATAATATATTAAATAAATAAATAAATAGATAGATAAAAAATAAATAAATAAATAAACTAATGCAGAGCAGTGGCTACGGCCTCCTGAAAACTGCTGCACGCCTCCGCTTCTGCACGGCAATTCAGGGCCTTACCTTGAGGCAAGTGCTCACGCTGAGTGTCCCGTTAGCGCCACAGCATGGTAGGATGCTGACTTTCTCCTCGAGCAGAGTGACTTCAGGTACGAGGCCCTCGAAGAGTTCAACGCAGAGTGTTTTCTCATGGCAGCTCAGACGGGGGCCGTGACGAACACTTCCAGGACACGTCGCACTGGCTAGAAATGTGGTCCTGAGGCTGTTCCAGTGCTCTGGAAATGTAGCTGTCCTTAAGGAACGTGCAGTGTGTTGCCCATCACTCGGCATACACAGAGGGCCTCCGAGGGACCGACCTTTGGGCCTCGATGTTGCTCAGCAGGCCCACAGGAGTCTGGAGGTACTCAGGGTTCTTGGAGGGAAAATGATGCACACCCGAGGGGCCTACGAGTCCTGAAAAGGGTACTTCCTTTAAAATAAAGCAGACCAGGGGCTTCCCTGGTGGCACAGTGGTTGAGAATATGCCTGCCAATGCAGGGGACACGGGTTCGAGCACTGGTCTGAGAGGATCACACATGCCGCGGAGAAACTGGGCCCGTGGGCCACAATGACTGAACCTGCGCGTCTGGAGCCTGTGCTCCGCAACAAGAGAGGCCGCGATAGTGAGAGGCCCGCGCACCGCGATGAAGAGTGGCTCCATTTGCCGCAACTGGATAGAGCCCTAGCACAGAAACGAAGACCCAACATAGCGATCAATCAATCAAAAAATAAATCTAAAAAAAATTAAAAAATAAAAAAAATCAAATCAAATCAAGCAGAACAGCGACTAAGACCTCATGGAAACAGCTGCATGCCTCCCTTTCTGCGCGGCTAATCAGGGACGTACCTTGAGGCCAGTACTCACGTTGAGTTTCCCTTTAGCTCTAGAGCGTGGCAGGATGAGCTCCACCCCGGCCATCGAAGCAGCCAGCATAGCTAGAGAAAACTCATTTTCTACCCAGAGCCATGCCTACAGTGGCTAGTGGCCTGTCAACAGCAGTCAATTTCAAGTAGCTTCAAGGCAGCATGAATGGAGCTTTCAAAATGGGAAAGGAAGGCTAGTTCCATCAGGCCCCCATTTCCAAGGGCACACGCAGCATATATCCCGGTGCTTTCTAAGAAGTCCAAAGAGACACAGGTTACCCAGTTGTTCCTTCCCTGAATCAACTCTTCGAAGCAGGGTGTTCTGCAAATAGCGAACTGCCTCAACGAAGGAACACCCCAGCTAGGCCTCTGGGCCCGTGGCTCTTCAAAAGCCTGAAGTGTTACCCGAGGAACTGGTCTTTAGTTGCAGTCGGAACGCAAGCTGACTTTCTCTTGGAGGCAGGGTGACTTCAGGCAGGGACTCCCAGATGGAATACGAAGCCGAGGGTTTTTCTCAGTGCAGCTCAGACTTGGGCAATGAACCAGACTTGCACGGCACGTTGGACCTGCTAGAACGGTGTTCGTGGACCTGTTCGAGTGCTGGGGAAATCAAGCTGTCCCAGGAAGGAGTGCAGTGTGTTGCCCTACATTCGGCATACACAGAGTGCCTCCGAAGGGCTATGGGCCTGGATGTGGCTTAGCGGGCCCATGGGGGCCTGGGGGTACTCAGTGTTCTTGCAGGAAATAGGGTGCCAACGCGAGGCTCCTAGATGTCCTGCAAAGCATACTGACATTAAAATAATGCAGAGCAGGGGCTTCCCTTGTGGTGCAATGTTTGGGAATCCACCTGCCGATGCAGGGGACATGGGTTCGAGCACTGGTCCACCAAGATCTCACATGCTGCGGAGCACTTAAGCCCGTGAACCACAACGACTGAGCCTGCGCTCTAGAGCCCGGGAGCCACAACGACTGAGCCCGCATGCCAGAACAAATGAAGTCCACGTGCCTAGAGCCTGTGCTCCACAACAAGAGGAGTCACCGCAATGAGAAGCCCGCGCACCGCAACGAAGAGTAGCCCCCGCTCGCTGCAACTAGAGAAAGCTCACATGCAGCAACGACGACCCAACACAGTAAAAAAAAAATGATATATTAAATAAATAAATAAATAAATATATAGATAAACAAATAAATAAATAAACTAATGCAGAGCAGTGGCTACGGCCTCCTGAAAACTGCTGCACGCCTCCGCTTCTGCACGGCAATTCAGGGCCTTACCTTGAGGCAAGTGCTCACGCTGAGTGTCCCGTTAGCGCCACAGCATGGTAGAATGCTGACTTTCTCCTGGAGCAGAGTGACTTCAGGTACGAGGCCCTCGAAGAGTTCTACGCAGAGTGTTTTCTCATGGCAGCTCAGACGGGGGCCGTGACGAACACTTCCAGGACACGTCGCACTGGCTAGAAATGTGGTCCTGAGGCTGTTCCAGTGCTCTGGAAATGTAGCTGTCCTTAAGGAACGTGCAGTGTGTTGCCCATCACTCGGCATACACAGAGGGCCTCCGAGGGACCGAACTTTGGCCTCGATGTTGCTCAGCAGGCCCACAGGAGTCTGGAGGTACTCAGGGTTCTTGGAGGGAAAATGATGCACACCCGAGGGGCCTACGAGTCCTGAAAAGGGTACTTCCTTTAAAATAAAGCAGAACAGGGGCTTCCCTGGTGGCGCAGTGGTTGAGAATATGCCTACCAATGCAGGGGACACGGGTTCGAGCCCTGGTCTCAGAGGATCACACATGCCGTGGAGAAACTGGGCCCGTGGGCCACAATGACTGAACCTGCGCGTCTGGAGCCTGTGCTCCGCAACAAGAGAGGCCGCGATAGTGAGAGGCCCGCGCACCGCGATGAAGAGTGGCTCCATTTGCCGCAACTGGATAGAGCCCTAGCACAGAAACGAAGACCCAACATAGCGATCAATCAATCAAAAAATAAATCTAAAAAAAATTAAAAAATAAAAAAAATCAAATCAAATCAAGCAGAACAGCGACTAAGACCTCATGGAAACAGCTGCATGCCTCCCTTTCTGCGCGGCTAATCAGGGACGTACCTCGAGGCCAGGACTCACGTTGAGTTTCCCTTTAGCTCTAGAGCGTGGCAGGATGAGCTCCACCCCGGCCATCGAAGCAGCCGGCATAGCTAGAGAAAACTCATTTTCTACCCAGAGCCATGCCTACAGTGGCTAGTGGCCTGTCAACAGCAGTCAATTTCAAGTAGCTTCAAGGCAGCATGAATGGAGCTTTCAAAATGGGAAAGGAAGGCTAGTTCCATCAGGCCCCCATTTCCAAGGGCACACGCAGCATATATCCCGGTGCTTTCTAAGAAGTCCAAAGAGACACAGGTTACCCAGTGGTTCCTTCCCTGAATCAACTCTTCGAAGCAGGGTGTTCTGCAAATAGCGAACTGCCTCAACGAAGGAACACCCCAGCTAGGCCTCCGGGCCCGTGGCTCTTCAAAAGCCGGAAGTGTTATCCGAGGAACTGGGCTTTAGTTGCAGTCGGAACGCAAGCCGACTTTCTCTTGGAGGCAGGGTTACTCCAGGCAGGGACTCCCAGATGGAATATGAAGCCGAGGGTTTTTCTCAGTGCAGCTCAGACTTGGGCAATGAGCCAGACTTCCACGGCACGTTGGACCTGCTAGAACGATGTTCGTGGACCCTTTCGAGTGCTGGGGAATTCCAGCTGTCCCAAGAAGGAGTGCAGTGTGTTGCCCTACACTCGGCATACACAGAGTGGCTCCGAAGGGCTATGGGCCTGGATGTGGCTTAGCGGGCCCATGGGGGCCTCGGGGTACTCAGTGTTCTTGCAGGAAATAGGGTGCCCACGCGAGGCTCCTAGATGTCCTGCAAAGCATACTGACATTAAAATAATGCAGAGCAGGGGCTTCCCTTGTGGTGCAATGTTTGGGAATCCACCTGCCGATGCAGCGGACATGGGTTCGAGCCCTGGTCCACCAAGATCTCACATGCTGCGGAGTACTTAAGCCCGTGAACCACAACGACTGAGCCTGCGCTCTAGAGCCCGGGAGCCACAACGACTGAGCCCGCATGCCAGAACTAATGAAGTCCACGTGCCTAGAGCCTGTGCTCCACAACAAGAGGAGTCACTGCAATGAGAAGCCCGCGCACCGCAACGAAGAGTAGCCCCCGCTCGCTGCAACTAGAGAAAGCTCACATGCAGCAACGACGACCCAACACAGTAAAAAAAAAAAATAATATATTAAATAAATAAATAAATAGATAGATAAAAAATAAATAAATAAATAAACTAATGCAGAGCAGTGGCTACGGCCTCCTGAAAACTGCTGCACGCCTCCGCTTCTGCACGGCAATTCAGGGCCTTACCTTGAGGCAAGTGCTCACGCTGAGTGTCCCGTTAGCGCCACAGCATGGTAGGATGCTGACTTTCTCCTCGAGCAGAGTGACTTCAGGTACGAGGCCCTCGAAGAGTTCAACGCAGAGTGTTTTCTCATGGCAGCTCAGACGGGGGCCGTGACGAACACTTCCAGGACACGTCGCACTGGCTAGAAATGTGGTCCTGAGGCTGTTCCAGTGCTCTGGAAATGTAGCTGTCCTTAAGGAACGTGCAGTGTGTTGCCCATCACTCGGCATACACAGAGGGCCTCCGAGGGACCGACCTTTGGGCCTCGATGTTGCTCAGCAGGCCCACAGGAGTCTGGAGGTACTCAGGGTTCTTGGAGGGAAAATGATGCACACCCGAGGGGCCTACGAGTCCTGAAAAGGGTACTTCCTTTAAAATAAAGCAGACCAGGGGCTTCCCTGGTGGCACAGTGGTTGAGAATATGCCTGCCAATGCAGGGGACACGGGTTCGAGCACTGGTCTGAGAGGATCACACATGCCGCGGAGAAACTGGGCCCGTGGGCCACAATGACTGAACCTGCGCGTCTGGAGCCTGTGCTCCGCAACAAGAGAGGCCGCGATAGTGAGAGGCCCGCGCACCGCGATGAAGAGTGGCTCCATTTGCCGCAACTGGATAGAGCCCTAGCACAGAAACGAAGACCCAACATAGCGATCAATCAATCAAAAAATAAATCTAAAAAAAATTAAAAAATAAAAAAAATCAAATCAAATCAAGCAGAACAGCGACTAAGACCTCATGGAAACAGCTGCATGCCTCCCTTTCTGCGCGGCTAATCAGGGACGTACCTTGAGGCCAGTACTCACGTTGAGTTTCCCTTTAGCTCTAGAGCGTGGCAGGATGAGCTCCACCCCGGCCATCGAAGCAGCCAGCATAGCTAGAGAAAACTCATTTTCTACCCAGAGCCATGCCTACAGTGGCTAGTGGCCTGTCAACAGCAGTCAATTTCAAGTAGCTTCAAGGCAGCATGAATGGAGCTTTCAAAATGGGAAAGGAAGGCTAGTTCCATCAGGCCCCCATTTCCAAGGGCACACGCAGCATATATCCCGGTGCTTTCTAAGAAGTCCAAAGAGACACAGGTTACCCAGTTGTTCCTTCCCTGAATCAACTCTTCGAAGCAGGGTGTTCTGCAAATAGCGAACTGCCTCAACGAAGGAACACCCCAGCTAGGCCTCCGGGCCCGTGGCTCTTCAAAAGCCTGAAGTGTTACCCGAGGAACTGGTCTTTAGTTGCAGTCGGAACGCAAGCTGACTTTCTCTTGGAGGCAGGGTGACTTCAGGCAGGGACTCCCAGATGGAATACGAAGCCGAGGGTTTTTCTCAGTGCAGCTCAGACTTGGGCAATGAACCAGACTTGCACGGCACGTTGGACCTGCTAGAACGGTGTTCGTGGACCTGTTCGAGTGCTGGGGAAATCAAGCTGTCCCAGGAAGGAGTGCAGTGTGTTGCCCTACACTCGGCATACACAGAGTGCCTCCGAAGGGCTATGGGCCTGGATGTGGCTTAGCGGGCCCATGGGGGCCTGGGGGTACTCAGTGTTCTTGCAGGAAATAGGGTGCCAACGCGAGGCTCCTAGATGTCCTGCAAAGCATACTGACATTAAAATAATGCAGAGCAGGGGCTTCCCTTGTGGTGCAATGTTTGGGAATCCACCTGCCGATGCAGGGGACATGGGTTCGAGCACTGGTCCACCAAGATCTCACATGCTGCGGAGCACTTAAGCCCGTGAACCACAACGACTGAGCCTGCGCTCTAGAGCCCGGGAGCCACAACGACTGAGCCCGCATGCCAGAACAAATGAAGTCCACGTGCCTAGAGCCTGTGCTCCACAACAAGAGGAGTCACCGCAATGAGAAGCCCGCGCACCGCAACGAAGAGTAGCCCCCGCTCGCTGCAACTAGAGAAAGCTCACATGCAGCAACGACGACCCAACACAGTAAAAAAAAAATGATATATTAAATAAATAAATAAATAAATATATAGATAAACAAATAAATAAATAAACTAATGCAGAGCAGTGGCTACGGCCTCCTGAAAACTGCTGCACGCCTCCGCTTCTGCACGGCAATTCAGGGCCTTACCTTGAGGCAAGTGCTCACGCTGAGTGTCCCGTTAGCGCCACAGCATGGTAGAATGCTGACTTTCTCCTGGAGCAGAGTGACTTCAGGTACGAGGCCCTCGAAGAGTTCTACGCAGAGTGTTTTCTCATGGCAGCTCAGACGGGGGCCGTGACGAACACTTCCAGGACACGTCGCACTGGCTAGAAATGTGGTCCTGAGGCTGTTCCAGTGCTCTGGAAATGTAGCTGTCCTTAAGGAACGTGCAGTGTGTTGCCCATCACTCGGCATACACAGAGGGCCTCCGAGGGACCGAACTTTGACCTCGATGTTGCTCAGCAGGCCCACAGGAGTCTGGAGGTACTCAGGGTTCTTGGAGGGAAAATGATGCACACCCGAGGGGCCTACGAGTCCTGAAAAGGGTACTTCCTTTAAAATAAAGCAGAACAGGGGCTTCCCTGGTGGCGCAGTGGTTGAGAATATGCCTACCAATGCAGGGGACACGGGTTCGAGCCCTGGTCTCAGAGGATCACACATGCCGTGGAGAAACTGGGCCCGTGGGCCACAATGACTGAACCTGCGCGTCTGGAGCCTGTGCTCCGCAACAAGAGAGGCCGCGATAGTGAGAGGCCCGCGCACCGCGATGAAGAGTGGCTCCATTTGCCGCAACTGGATAGAGCCCTAGCACAGAAACGAAGACCCAACATAGCGATCAATCAATCAAAAAATAAATCTAAAAAAAATTAAAAAATAAAAAAAATCAAATCAAATCAAGCAGAACAGCGACTAAGACCTCATGGAAACAGCTGCATGCCTCCCTTTCTGCGCGGCTAATCAGGGACGTACCTCGAGGCCAGGACTCACGTTGAGTTTCCCTTTAGCTCTAGAGCGTGGCAGGATGAGCTCCACCCCGGCCATCGAAGCAGCCGGCATAGCTAGAGAAAACTCATTTTCTACCCAGAGCCATGCCTACAGTGGCTAGTGGCCTGTCAACAGCAGTCAATTTCAAGTAGCTTCAAGGCAGCATGAATGGAGCTTTCAAAATGGGAAAGGAAGGCTAGTTCCATCAGGCCCCCATTTCCAAGGGCACACGCAGCATATATCCCGGTGCTTTCTAAGAAGTCCAAAGAGACACAGGTTACCCAGTGGTTCCTTCCCTGAATCAACTCTTCGAAGCAGGGTGTTCTGCAAATAGCGAACTGCCTCAACGAAGGAACACCCCAGCTAGGCCTCCGGGCCCGTGGCTCTTCAAAAGCCGGAAGTGTTATCCGAGGAACTGGGCTTTAGTTGCAGTCGGAACGCAAGCCGACTTTCTCTTGGAGGCAGGGTTACTCCAGGCAGGGACTCCCAGATGGAATATGAAGCCGAGGGTTTTTCTCAGTGCAGCTCAGACTTGGGCAATGAGCCAGACTTCCACGGCACGTTGGACCTGCTAGAACGATGTTCGTGGACCCTTTCGAGTGCTGGGGAATTCCAGCTGTCCCAAGAAGGAGTGCAGTGTGTTGCCCTACACTCGGCATACACAGAGTGGCTCCGAAGGGCTATGGGCCTGGATGTGGCTTAGCGGGCCCATGGGGGCCTCGGGGTACTCAGTGTTCTTGCAGGAAATAGGGTGCCCACGCGAGGCTCCTAGATGTCCTGCAAAGCATACTGACATTAAAATAATGCAGAGCAGGGGCTTCCCTTGTGGTGCAATGTTTGGGAATCCACCTGCCGATGCAGCGGACATGGGTTCGAGCCCTGGTCCACCAAGATCTCACATGCTGCGGAGTACTTAAGCCCGTGAACCACAACGACTGAGCCTGCGCTCTAGAGCCCGGGAGCCACAACGACTGAGCCCGCATGCCAGAACTAATGAAGTCCACGTGCCTAGAGCCTGTGCTCCACAACAAGAGGAGTCACTGCAATGAGAAGCCCGCGCACCGCAACGAAGAGTAGCCCCCGCTCGCTGCAACTAGAGAAAGCTCACATGCAGCAACGACGACCCAACACAGTAAAAAAAAAAAATAATATATTAAATAAATAAATAAATAGATAGATAAAAAATAAATAAATAAATAAACTAATGCAGAGCAGTGGCTACGGCCTCCTGAAAACTGCTGCACGCCTCCGCTTCTGCACGGCAATTCAGGGCCTTACCTTGAGGCAAGTGCTCACGCTGAGTGTCCCGTTAGCGCCACAGCATGGTAGGATGCTGACTTTCTCCTCGAGCAGAGTGACTTCAGGTACGAGGCCCTCGAAGAGTTCAACGCAGAGTGTTTTCTCATGGCAGCTCAGACGGGGGCCGTGACGAACACTTCCAGGACACGTCGCACTGGCTAGAAATGTGGTCCTGAGGCTGTTCCAGTGCTCTGGAAATGTAGCTGTCCTTAAGGAACGTGCAGTGTGTTGCCCATCACTCGGCATACACAGAGGGCCTCCGAGGGACCGACCTTTGGGCCTCGATGTTGCTCAGCAGGCCCACAGGAGTCTGGAGGTACTCAGGGTTCTTGGAGGGAAAATGATGCACACCCGAGGGGCCTACGAGTCCTGAAAAGGGTACTTCCTTTAAAATAAAGCAGACCAGGGGCTTCCCTGGTGGCACAGTGGTTGAGAATATGCCTGCCAATGCAGGGGACACGGGTTCGAGCACTGGTCTGAGAGGATCACACATGCCGCGGAGAAACTGGGCCCGTGGGCCACAATGACTGAACCTGCGCGTCTGGAGCCTGTGCTCCGCAACAAGAGAGGCCGCGATAGTGAGAGGCCCGCGCACCGCGATGAAGAGTGGCTCCATTTGCCGCAACTGGATAGAGCCCTAGCACAGAAACGAAGACCCAACATAGCGATCAATCAATCAAAAAATAAATCTAAAAAAAATTAAAAAATAAAAAAAATCAAATCAAATCAAGCAGAACAGCGACTAAGACCTCATGGAAACAGCTGCATGCCTCCCTTTCTGCGCGGCTAATCAGGGACGTACCTTGAGGCCAGTACTCACGTTGAGTTTCCCTTTAGCTCTAGAGCGTGGCAGGATGAGCTCCACCCCGGCCATCGAAGCAGCCAGCATAGCTAGAGAAAACTCATTTTCTACCCAGAGCCATGCCTACAGTGGCTAGTGGCCTGTCAACAGCAGTCAATTTCAAGTAGCTTCAAGGCAGCATGAATGGAGCTTTCAAAATGGGAAAGGAAGGCTAGTTCCATCAGGCCCCCATTTCCAAGGGCACACGCAGCATATATCCCGGTGCTTTCTAAGAAGTCCAAAGAGACACAGGTTACCCAGTTTTTCCTTCCCTGAATCAACTCTTCGAAGCAGGGTGTTCTGCAAATAGCGAACTGCCTCAACGAAGGAACACCCCAGCTAGGCCTCCGGGCCCGTGGCTCTTCAAAAGCCTGAAGTGTTACCCGAGGAACTGGTCTTTAGTTGCAGTCGGAACGCAAGCTGACTTTCTCTTGGAGGCAGGGTGACTTCAGGCAGGGACTCCCAGATGGAATACGAAGCCGAGGGTTTTTCTCAGTGCAGCTCAGACTTGGGCAATGAACCAGACTTGCACGGCACGTTGGACCTGCTAGAACGGTGTTCGTGGACCTGTTCGAGTGCTGGGGAAATCAAGCTGTCCCAGGAAGGAGTGCAGTGTGTTGCCCTACACTCGGCATACACAGAGTGCCTCCGAAGGGCTATGGGCCTGGATGTGGCTTAGCGGGCCCATGGGGGCCTGGGGGTACTCAGTGTTCTTGCAGGAAATAGGGTGCCAACGCGAGGCTCCTAGATGTCCTGCAAAGCATACTGACATTAAAATAATGCAGAGCAGGGGCTTCCCTTGTGGTGCAATGTTTGGGAATCCACCTGCCGATGCAGGGGACATGGGTTCGAGCACTGGTCCACCAAGATCTCACATGCTGCGGAGCACTTAAGCCCGTGAACCACAACGACTGAGCCTGCGCTCTAGAGCCCGGGAGCCACAACGACTGAGCCCGCATGCCAGAACTAATGAAGTCCACGTGCCTAGAGCCTGTGCTCCACAACAAGAGGAGTCACCGCAATGAGAAGCCCGCGCACCGCAACGAAGAGTAGCCCCCGCTCGCTGCAACTAGAGAAAGCTCACATGCAGCAACGACGACCCAACACAGTAAAAAAAAAATGATATATTAAATAAATAAATAAATAAATATATAGATAAACAAATAAATAAATAAACTAATGCAGAGCAGTGGCTACGGCCTCCTGAAAACTGCTGCACGCCTCCGCTTCTGCACGGCAATTCAGGGCCTTACCTTGAGGCAAGTGCTCACGCTGAGTGTCCCGTTAGCGCCACAGCATGGTAGAATGCTGACTTTCTCCTGGAGCAGAGTGACTTCAGGTACGAGGCCCTCGAAGAGTTCTACGCAGAGTGTTTTCTCATGGCAGCTCAGACGGGGGCCGTGACGAACACTTCCAGGACACGTCGCACTGGCTAGAAATGTGGTCCTGAGGCTGTTCCAGTGCTCTGGAAATGTAGCTGTCCTTAAGGAACGTGCAGTGTGTTGCCCATCACTCGGCATACACAGAGGGCCTCCGAGGGACCGACCTTTGGGCCTCGATGTTGCTCAGCAGGCCCACAGGAGTCTGGAGGTACTCAGGGTTCTTGGAGGGAAAATGATGCACACCCGAGGGGCCTACGAGTCCTGAAAAGGGTACTTCCTTTAAAATAAAGCAGACCAGGGGCTTCCCTGGTGGCACAGTGGTTGAGAATATGCCTGCCAATGCAGGGGACACGGGTTCGAGCACTGGTCTGAGAGGATCACACATGCCGCGGAGAAACTGGGCCCGTGGGCCACAATGACTGAACCTGCGCGTCTGGAGCCTGTGCTCCGCAACAAGAGAGGCCGCGATAGTGAGAGGCCCGCGCACCGCGATGAAGAGTGGCTCCATTTGCCGCAACTGGATAGAGCCCTAGCACAGAAACGAAGACCCAACATAGCGATCAATCAATCAAAAAATAAATCTAAAAAAAATTAAAAAATAAAAAAAATCAAATCAAATCAAGCAGAACAGCGACTAAGACCTCATGGAAACAGCTGCATGCCTCCCTTTCTGCGCGGCTAATCAGGGACGTACCTTGAGGCCAGTACTCACGTTGAGTTTCCCTTTAGCTCTAGAGCGTGGCAGGATGAGCTCCACCCCGGCCATCGAAGCAGCCAGCATAGCTAGAGAAAACTCATTTTCTACCCAGAGCCATGCCTACAGTGGCTAGTGGCCTGTCAACAGCAGTCAATTTCAAGTAGCTTCAAGGCAGCATGAATGGAGCTTTCAAAATGGGAAAGGAAGGCTAGTTCCATCAGGCCCCCATTTCCAAGGGCACACGCAGCATATATCCCGGTGCTTTCTAAGAAGTCCAAAGAGACACAGGTTACCCAGTTGTTCCTTCCCTGAATCAACTCTTCGAAGCAGGGTGTTCTGCAAATAGCGAACTGCCTCAACGAAGGAACACCCCAGCTAGGCCTCCGGGCCCGTGGCTCTTCAAAAGCCTGAAGTGTTACCCGAGGAACTGGTCTTTAGTTGCAGTCGGAACGCAAGCTGACTTTCTCTTGGAGGCAGGGTGACTTCAGGCAGGGACTCCCAGATGGAATACGAAGCCGAGGGTTTTTCTCAGTGCAGCTCAGACTTGGGCAATGAACCAGACTTGCACGGCACGTTGGACCTGCTAGAACGGTGTTCGTGGACCTGTTCGAGTGCTGGGGAAATCAAGCTGTCCCAGGAAGGAGTGCAGTGTGTTGCCCTACACTCGGCATACACAGAGTGCCTCCGAAGGGCTATGGGCCTGGATGTGGCTTAGCGGGCCCATGGGGGCCTGGGGGTACTCAGTGTTCTTGCAGGAAATAGGGTGCCAACGCGAGGCTCCTAGATGTCCTGCAAAGCATACTGACATTAAAATAATGCAGAGCAGGGGCTTCCCTTGTGGTGCAATGTTTGGGAATCCACCTGCCGATGCAGGGGACATGGGTTCGAGCACTGGTCCACCAAGATCTCACATGCTGCGGAGCACTTAAGCCCGTGAACCACAACGACTGAGCCTGCGCTCTAGAGCCCGGGAGCCACAACGACTGAGCCCGCATGCCAGAACAAATGAAGTCCACGTGCCTAGAGCCTGTGCTCCACAACAAGAGGAGTCACTGCAATGAGAAGCCCGCGCACCGCAACGAAGAGTAGCCCCCGCTGGCTGCAACTAGAGAAAGCTCACATGCAGCAAGAACGACCCAACACAGTAAAAAAAAAAAATAATATATTAAATAAATAAATAAATAAATAGATAGATAAAAAATAAATAAATAAATAAACTAATGCAGAGCAGTGGCTACGGCCTCCTGAAAACTGCTGCACGCCTCCGCTTCTGCACGGCAATTCAGGGCCTTACCTTGAGGCAAGTGCTCACGCTGAGTGTCCCGTTAGCGCCACAGCATGGTAGGATGCTGACTTTCTCCTCGAGCAGAGTGACTTCAGGTACGAGGCCCTCGAAGAGTTCAACGCAGAGTGTTTTCTCATGGCAGCTCAGACGGGGGCCGTGACGAACACTTCCAGGACACGTCGCACTGGCTAGAAATGTGGTCCTGAGGCTGTTCCAGTGCTCTGGAAATGTAGCTGTCCTTAAGGAACGTGCAGTGTGTTGCCCATCACTCGGCATACACAGAGGGCCTCCGAGGGACCGACCTTTGGGCCTCGATGTTGCTCAGCAGGCCCACAGGAGTCTGGAGGTACTCAGGGTTCTTGGAGGGAAAATGATGCACACCCGAGGGGCCTACGAGTCCTGAAAAGGGTACTTCCTTTAAAATAAAGCAGACCAGGGGCTTCCCTGGTGGCACAGTGGTTGAGAATATGCCTGCCAATGCAGGGGACACGGGTTCGAGCACTGGTCTGAGAGGATCACACATGCCGCGGAGAAACTGGGCCCGTGGGCCACAATGACTGAACCTGCGCGTCTGGAGCCTGTGCTCCGCAACAAGAGAGGCCGCGATAGTGAGAGGCCCGCGCACCGCGATGAAGAGTGGCTCCATTTGCCGCAACTGGAGAGAGCCCTAGCACAGAAACGAAGACCCAACATAGCGATCAATCAATCAAAAAATAAATCTAAAAAAAATTAAAAAATAAAAAAATTCAAATCAAATCAAGCAGAACAGCGACTAAGACCTCATGGAAACAGCTGCATGCCTCCCTTTCTGCGCGGCTAATCAGGGACGTACCTTGAGGCCAGTACTCACGTTGAGTTTCCCTTTAGCTCTAGAGCGTGGCAGGATGAGCTCCACCCCGGCCATCGAAGCAGCCGGCATAGCTAGAGAAAACTCATTTTCTACCCAGAGCCATGCCTACAGTGGCTAGTGGCCTGTCAACAGCAGTCAATTTCAAGTAGCTTCAAGGCAGCATGAATGGAGCTTTCAAAATGGGAAAGGAAGGCTAGTTCCATCAGGCCCCCATTTCCAAGGGCACACACAGCATATATCCCGGTGCTTTCTAAGAAGTCCAAAGAGACACAGGTTACCCAGTGGTTCCTTCCCTGAATCAACTCTTCGAAGCAGGGTGTTCTGCAAATAGCGAACTGCCTCAACGAAGGAACACCCCAGCTAGGCCTCCGGGCCCGTGGCTCTTCAAAAGCCTGAAGTGTTACCCGAGGAACTGGGCTTTAGTTGCAGTCGGAACGCAAGCCGACTTTCTCTTGGAGGCAGGGTGACTTCAGGCAGGGACTCCCAGATGGAATACGAAGCCGAGGGTTTTTCTCAGTGCAGCTCAGACTTGGGCAATGAGCCAGACTTGCACGGCACGTTGGACCTGCTAGAACGGAGTTCGTGGACCTGTTCGAGTGCTGGGGAAATCAAGCTGTCCCAGGAAGGAGTGCAGTGTGTTGCCCTACACTCGGCATACACAGAGTGCCTCCGAAGGGCTATGGGCCTGGATGTGGCTTAGCGGGCCCATGGGGGCCTGGGGGTACTCAGTGTTCTTGCAGGAAATAGGGTGCCAACGCGAGGCTCCTAGATGTCCTGCAAAGCATACTGACATTAAAATAATGCAGAGCAGGGGCTTCCCTTGTGGTGCAATGTTTGGGAATCCACCTGCCGATGCAGGGGACATGGGTTCGAGCACTGGTCCACCAAGATCTCACATGCTGCGGAGCACTTAAGCCCGTGAACCACAACGACTAAGCCTGCGCTCTAGAGCCCGGGAGCCACAACGACTGAGCCCGCATGCCAGAACTAATGAAGTCCACGTGCCTAGAGCCTGTGCTCCACAACAAGAGGAGTCACCGCAATGAGAAGCCCGCGCACCGCAACGAAGAGTAGCCCCCGCTCGCTGCAACTAGAGAAAGCTCACATGCAGCAACGACGACCCAACACAGTAAAAAAAAAATGATATATTAAATAAATAAATAAATAAATATATAGATAAACAAATAAATAAATAAACTAATGCAGAGCAGTGGCTACGGCCTCCTGAAAACTGCTGCACGCCTCCGCTTCTGCACGGCAATTCAGGGCCTTACCTTGAGGCAAGTGCTCACGCTGAGTGTCCCGTTAGCGCCACAGCATGGTAGAATGCTGACTTTCTCCTGGAGCAGAGTGACTTCAGGTACGAGGCCCTCGAAGAGTTCTACGCAGAGTGTTTTCTCATGGCAGCTCAGACGGGGGCCGTGACGAACACTTCCAGGACACGTCGCACTGGCTAGAAATGTGGTCCTGAGGCTGTTCCAGTGCTCTGGAAATGTAGCTGTCCTTAAGGAACGTGCAGTGTGTTGCCCATCACTCGGCATACACAGAGGGCCTCCGAGGGACCGACCTTTGGGCCTCGATGTTGCTCAGCAGGCCCACAGGAGTCTGGAGGTACTCAGGGTTCTTGGAGGGAAAATGATGCACACCCGAGGGGCCTACGAGTCCTGAAAAGGGTACTTCCTTTAAAATAAAGCAGACCAGGGGCTTCCCTGGTGGCACAGTGGTTGAGAATATGCCTGCCAATGCAGGGGACACGGGTTCGAGCACTGGTCTGAGAGGATCACACATGCCGCGGAGAAACTGGGCCCGTGGGCCACAATGACTGAACCTGCGCGTCTGGAGCCTGTGCTCCGCAACAAGAGAGGCCGCGATAGTGAGAGGCCCGCGCACCGCGATGAAGAGTGGCTCCATTTGCCGCAACTGGATAGAGCCCTAGCACAGAAACGAAGACCCAACATAGCGATCAATCAATCAAAAAATAAATCTAAAAAAAATTAAAAAATAAAAAAAATCAAATCAAATCAAGCAGAACAGCGACTAAGACCTCATGGAAACAGCTGCATGCCTCCCTTTCTGCGCGGCTAATCAGGGACGTACCTTGAGGCCAGTACTCACGTTGAGTTTCCCTTTAGCTCTAGAGCGTGGCAGGATGAGCTCCACCCCGGCCATCGAAGCAGCCAGCATAGCTAGAGAAAACTCATTTTCTACCCAGAGCCATGCCTACAGTGGCTAGTGGCCTGTCAACAGCAGTCAATTTCAAGTAGCTTCAAGGCAGCATGAATGGAGCTTTCAAAATGGGAAAGGAAGGCTAGTTCCATCAGGCCCCCATTTCCAAGGGCACACGCAGCATATATCCCGGTGCTTTCTAAGAAGTCCAAAGAGACACAGGTTACCCAGTTGTTCCTTCCCTGAATCAACTCTTCGAAGCAGGGTGTTCTGCAAATAGCGAACTGCCTCAACGAAGGAACACCCCAGCTAGGCCTCCGGGCCCGTGGCTCTTCAAAAGCCTGAAGTGTTACCCGAGGAACTGGTCTTTAGTTGCAGTCGGAACGCAAGCTGACTTTCTCTTGGAGGCAGGGTGACTTCAGGCAGGGACTCCCAGATGGAATACGAAGCCGAGGGTTTTTCTCAGTGCAGCTCAGACTTGGGCAATGAACCAGACTTGCACGGCACGTTGGACCTGCTAGAACGGTGTTCGTGGACCTGTTCGAGTGCTGGGGAAATCAAGCTGTCCCAGGAAGGAGTGCAGTGTGTTGCCCTACACTCGGCATACACAGAGTGCCTCCGAAGGGCTATGGGCCTGGATGTGGCTTAGCGGGCCCATGGGGGCCTGGGGGTACTCAGTGTTCTTGCAGGAAATAGGGTGCCAACGCGAGGCTCCTAGATGTCCTGCAAAGCATACTGACATTAAAATAATGCAGAGCAGGGGCTTCCCTTGTGGTGCAATGTTTGGGAATCCACCTGCCGATGCAGGGGACATGGGTTCGAGCACTGGTCCACCAAGATCTCACATGCTGCGGAGCACTTAAGCCCGTGAACCACAACGACTGAGCCTGCGCTCTAGAGCCCGGGAGCCACAACGACTGAGCCCGCATGCCAGAACAAATGAAGTCCACGTGCCTAGAGCCTGTGCTCCACAACAAGAGGAGTCACTGCAATGAGAAGCCCGCGCACCGCAACGAAGAGTAGCCCCCGCTGGCTGCAACTAGAGAAAGCTCACATGCAGCAAGAACGACCCAACACAGTAAAAAAAAAAAATAATATATTAAATAAATAAATAAATAAATAGATAGATAAAAAATAAATAAATAAATAAACTAATGCAGAGCAGTGGCTACGGCCTCCTGAAAACTGCTGCACGCCTCCGCTTCTGCACGGCAATTCAGGGCCTTACCTTGAGGCAAGTGCTCACGCTGAGTGTCCCGTTAGCGCCACAGCATGGTAGGATGCTGACTTTCTCCTCGAGCAGAGTGACTTCAGGTACGAGGCCCTCGAAGAGTTCAACGCAGAGTGTTTTCTCATGGCAGCTCAGACGGGGGCCGTGACGAACACTTCCAGGACACGTCGCACTGGCTAGAAATGTGGTCCTGAGGCTGTTCCAGTGCTCTGGAAATGTAGCTGTCCTTAAGGAACGTGCAGTGTGTTGCCCATCACTCGGCATACACAGAGGGCCTCCAAGGGACCGACCTTTGGGCCTCGATGTTGCTCAGCAGGCCCACAGGAGTCTGGAGGTACTCAGGGTTCTTGGAGGGAAAATGATGCACACCCGAGGGGCCTACGAGTCCTGAAAAGGGTACTTCCTTTAAAATAAAGCAGACCAGGGGCTTCCCTGGTGGCACAGTGGTTGAGAATATGCCTGCCAATGCAGGGGACACGGGTTCGAGCACTGGTCTGAGAGGATCACACATGCCGCGGAGAAACTGGGCCCGTGGGCCAAAATGACTGAACCTGCGCGTCTGGAGCCTGTGCTCCGCAACAAGAGAGGCCGCGATAGTGAGAGGCCCGCGCACCGCGATGAAGAGTGGCTCCATTTGCCGCAACTGGAGAGAGCCCTAGCACAGAAACGAAGACCCAACATAGCGATCAATCAATCAAAAAATAAATCTAAAAAAAATTAAAAAATAAAAAAATTCAAATCAAATCAAGCAGAACAGCGACTAAGACCTCATGGAAACAGCTGCATGCCTCCCTTTCTGCGCGGCTAATCAGGGACGTACCTTGAGGCCAGTACTCACGTTGAGTTTCCCTTTAGCTCTAGAGCGTGGCAGGATGAGCTCCACCCCGGCCATCGAAGCAGCCGGCATAGCTAGAGAAAACTCATTTTCTACCCAGAGCCATGCCTACAGTGGCTAGTGGCCTGTCAACAGCAGTCAATTTCAAGTAGCTTCAAGGCAGCATGAATGGAGCTTTCAAAATGGGAAAGGAAGGCTAGTTCCATCAGGCCCCCATTTCCAAGGGCACACACAGCATATATCCCGGTGCTTTCTAAGAAGTCCAAAGAGACACAGGTTACCCAGTGGTTCCTTCCCTGAATCAACTCTTCGAAGCAGGGTGTTCTGCAAATAGCGAACTGCCTCAACGAAGGAACACCCCAGCTAGGCCTCCGGGCCCGTGGCTCTTCAAAAGCCTGAAGTGTTACCCGAGGAACTGGGCTTTAGTTGCAGTCGGAACGCAAGCCGACTTTCTCTTGGAGGCAGGGTGACTTCAGGCAGGGACTCCCAGATGGAATACGAAGCCGAGGGTTTTTCTCAGTGCAGCTCAGACTTGGGCAATGAGCCAGACTTGCACGGCACGTTGGACCTGCTAGAACGGAGTTCGTGGACCTGTTCGAGTGCTGGGGAAATCAAGCTGTCCCAGGAAGGAGTGCAGTGTGTTGCCCTACACTCGGCATACACAGAGTGCCTCCGAAGGGCTATGGGCCTGGATGTGGCTTAGCGGGCCCATGGGGGCCTGGGGGTACTCAGTGTTCTTGCAGGAAATAGGGTGCCAACGCGAGGCTCCTAGATGTCCTGCAAAGCATACTGACATTAAAATAATGCAGAACAGGGGCTTCCCTTGTGGTGCAATGTTTGGGAATCCACCTGCCGATGCAGGGGACATGGGTTCGAGCACTGGTCCACCAAGATCTCACATGCTGCGGAGCACTTAAGCCCGTGAACCACAACGACTGAGCCTGCGCTCTAGAGCCCGGGAGCCACAACGACTGAGCCCGCATGCCAGAACAAATGAAGTCCACGTGCCTAGAGCCTGTGCTCCACAACAAGAGGAGTCACCGCAATGAGAAGCCCGCGCACCGCAACGAAGAGTAGCCCCCGCTCGCTGCAACTAGAGAAAGCTCACATGCAGCAATGACGACCCAACACAGTAAAAAAAAAATGATATATTAAATAAATAAATAAATAAATATATAGATAAACAAATAAATAAATAAAGTAATGCAGAGCAGTGGCTACGGCCTCCTGAAAACTGCTGCACGCCTCCGCTTCTGCACGGCAATTCAGGGCCTTACCTTGAGGCAAGTGCTCACGCTGAGTGTCCCGTTAGCGCCACAGCATGGTAGAATGCTGACTTTCTCCTCGAGCAGAGTGACTTCAGGTACGAGGCCCTCGAAGAGTTCTACGCAGAGTGTTTTCTCATGGCAGCTCAGACGGGGGCCGTGACGAACACTTCCAGGACACGTCGCACTGGCTAGAAATGTGGTCCTGAGGCTGTTCCAGTGCTCTGGAAATGTAGCTGTCCTTAAGGAACGTGCAGTGTGTTGCCCATCACTCGGCATACACAGAGGGCCTCCGAGGGACCGAACTTTGGCCTCGATGTTGCTCAGCAGGCCCACAGGAGTCTGGAGGTACTCAGGGTTCTTGGAGGGAAAATGATGCACACCCGAGGGGCCTATGAGTCCTGAAAAGGGTACTTCCTTTAAAATAAAGCAGAACAGGGGCTTCCCTGGTGGCACAGTGGTTGAGAATATGCCTACCAATGCAGGGGACACGGGTTCGAGCCCTGGTCTCAGAGGATCACACATGCCGTGGAGAAACTGGGCCCGTGGGCCACAATGACTGAACCTGCGCGTCTGGAGCCTGTGCTCCACAACAAGAGAGGCAGCGATAGTGAGGGGCCCGCGCACCGCGATGAAGAGTGGCCCCATTTGCCACAACTGGAGAGAGCCCTAGCACAGAAACGAAGACCCAACATAGCGATCAATCAATCAAAAAATATCTCTTAAAAAAAAATAAAAAATAAAAAAATAAAATAAAATCAAGCAGAACAGCGACTAAGACCTCATGGAAACAGCTGCATGCCTCCCTTTCTGCGCGGCTACTCAGGGACGTACCTCGAGGCCAGTACTCACGTTGAGTTTCCCTTTAGCTCTAGAGCGTGGCAGGATGAGCTCCACCCAGGCCATTGAAGCACCCGGCATAGCTAGAGAAAACTCATTTTCTACCCAGAGCCATGCCTACAGTGGCTAGTGGCCTGTCAACAGCAGTCAATTTCAAGTAGCTTCAAGGCAGCATGAATGGAGCTTTCAAAATGGCAAAGCAAGGTTAGTTCCATCAGGCCCCCATTTCCAAGGGCACACGCAGCATATATCCCGGTGCTTTCTAAGAAGTCCAAAGAGACACAGGTTACCCAGTGGTTCCTTCCCTGAATCAACTCCTCGAAGCAGGGTGTTCTGCAAATAGCGAACTGCCTCAACGAAGGAACACCCCAGCTAGGCCTCCGGGCCCGTGGCTCTTCAAAAGCCGGAAGTGTTATCCGAGGAACTGGGCTTTAGTTGCAGTCGGAACGCAAGCCGACTTTCTCTTGGAGGCAGGGTTACTCCAGGCAGGGACTCCCAGATGGAATACGAAGCCGAGGGTTTTTCTCAGTGCAGCTCAGACTTGGGCAATGAGCCAGACTTCCACGGCACGTTGGACCTGCTAGAACGATGTTCGTGGACCCTTTCGAGTGCTGGGGAATTCAAGCTGTCCCAAGAAGGAGTGCAGTGTGTTGCCCTACACTCGGCATACACAGAGTGGCTCCGAAGGGCTATGGGCCTGGATGTGGCTTAGCGGGCCCATGGGGGCCTCGGGGTACTCAGTGTTCTTGCAGGAAATAGGGTGCACACGCGAGGCTCCTAGATGTCCTGCAAAGCATACTGACATTAAAATAATGCAGAGCAGGGGCTTCCCTTGTGGTGCAATGTTTGGGAATCCACCTGCCGATGCAGCAGCCATGGGTTCGAGCCCTGGTCCACAAAGATCTCACATGCTGCGGAGTACTTAAGCCCGTGAACCACAACGACTGAGCCTGCGCTCTAGAGCCCGGGAGCCACAACAACTGAGCCCGCATGCCAGAACTAATGAAGTCCACGTGCCTAGAGCCTGTGCTCCACAACAAGAGGAGTCACTGCAATGAGAAGCCCGCGCACCGCAACGAAGAGTAGCCCCCGTTCGCTGCAACTAGAGAAAGCTCACATGCAGCAACGACGACCCAACACAGTAAAAAAAAAATGATATATTAAATAAATAAATAAATAAATATATAGATAAACAAATAAATAAATAAACTAATGCAGAGCAGTGGCTACGGCCTCCTGAAAACTGCTGCACGCCTCCGCTTCTGCACGGCAATTCAGGGCCTTACCTTGAGGCAAGTGCTCACGCTGAGTGTCCCGTTAGCGCCACAGCATGGTAGAATGCTGACTTTCTCCTCGAGCAGAGTGACTTCAGGTACGAGGCCCTCGAAGAGTTCTACGCAGAGTGTTTTCTCATGGCAGCTCAGACGGGGGCCGTGACGAACACTTCCAGGACACGTCGCACTGGCTAGAAATGTGGTCCTGAGGCTGTTCCAGTGCTCTGGAAATGTAGCTGTCCTTAAGGAACGTGCAGTGTGTTGCCCATCACTCGGCATACACAGAGGGCCTCCGAGGGACCGAACTTTGGCCTCGATGTTGCTCAGCAGGCCCACAGGAGTCTGGAGGTACTCAGGGTTCTTGGAGGGAAAATGATGCACACCCGAGGGGCCTACGAGTCCTGAAAAGGGTACTTCCTTTAAAATAAAGCAGAACAGGGGCTTCCCTGGTGGCACAGTGGTTGAGAATATGCCTACCAATGCAGGGGACACGGGTTCGAGCCCTGGTCTCAGAGGATCACACATGCCGTGGAGAAACTGGGCCCGTGGGCCACAATGACTGAACCTGCGCGTCTGGAGCCTGTGCTCCACAACAAGAGAGGCAGCGATAGTGAGGGGCCCGCGCACCGCGATGAAGAGTGGCCCCATTTGCCACAACTGGAGAGAGCCCTAGCACAGAAACGAAGACCCAACATAGCGATCAATCAATCAAAAAATATCTCTTAAAAAAAAATAAAAAATAAAAAAATAAAATAAAATCAAGCAGAACAGCGACTAAGACCTCATGGAAACAGCTGCATGCCTCCCTTTCTGCGCGGCTACTCAGGGACGTACCTCGAGGCCAGTACTCACGTTGAGTTTCCCTTTAGCTCTAGAGCGTGGCAGGATGAGCTCCACCCCGGCCATCGAAGCAGCCGGCATAGCTAGAGAAAACTCATTTTCTACCCAGAGCCATGCCTACAGTGGCTAGTGGCCTGTCAACAGCAGTCAATTTCAAGTAGCTTCAAGGCAGCATGAATGGAGCTTTCAAAATGGGAAAGCAAGGCTAGTTCCATCAGGCCCCCATTTCCAAGGGCACACGCAGCATATATCCCGGTGCTTTCTAAGAAGTCCAAAGAGACACAGGTTACCCAGTGGTTCCTTCCCTGAATCAACTCCTCGAAGCAGGGTGTTCTGCAAATAGCGAACTGCCTCAACGAAGGAACACCCCAGCTAGGCCTCCGGGCCCGTGGCTCTTCAAAAGCCTGAAGTGTTACCCGAGGAACTGGGCTTTAGTTGCAGTCGGAACGCAAGCTGACTTTCTCTTGGAGGCAGGGTGACTTCAGGCAGGGACTCCCAGATGGAATACGAAGCCGAGGGTTCTTCTCAGTGCAGCTCAGACTTGGGCAATGAGCCAGACTTGCACGGCACTTTGGACCTGTTAGAACGGTGTTCGTGAACCTGTTCGAGTGCTGGGGAATTCAAGCTGTCCCAAGAAGGAGTGCAGTGTGTTGCCCTACACTCGGTATACACAGAGTGGCTCCGAAGGGCTATGGGCCTGGATGTGGCTTAGCGGGCCCATGGGGGCCTCGGGGTACTCAGTGTTCTTGCAGGAAATAGGGTGCCCACGCGAGGCTCCTAGATGTCCTGCAAAGCATACTGACATTAAAATAATGCAGAGCCGGGGCTTCCCTTGTGGTGCAATGTTTGGGAATCCACCTGCAGATGCAGCGGACATGGGTTCGAGCCCTGGTCCATCAAGATCTCACATGCTGCGGAGCACTTAAGCCCGTGAACCACAACGACTGAGCCTGCGCTCTAGAGCCCGGGAGCCACAACGACTGAGCCCGCATGCCAGAACTAATGAAGTCCACGTGCCTAGAGCCTGTGCTCCACAACAAGAGGAGTCACCGCAATGAGAAGCCCGCGCACCGCTACGAAGAGTAGCCCCCGCTCGCTGCAACTAGAGAAAGCTCACATGCAGCAACGACGACCCAACACAGTAAAAAAAAAAAAAATAATATATTAAATAAATAAATAAATAGATAGATAGATAAACAAATAAATAAATAAATAAACTAATGCAGAGCAGTGGCTACGGCCTCCTGAAAACTGCTGCACGCCTCCGCTTCTGCACGGCAATTCAGGGCCTTACCTTGAGGCAAGTGTTCACGCTGAGTGTCCCGTTAGCGCCACAGCATGGTAGGATGCTGACTTTCTCCTCGAGCAGAGTGACTTCAGGTACGAGGCCCTCGAAGAGTTCAACGCAGAGTGTTTTCTCATGGCAGCTCAGACGGGGGCCGTGACGAACACTTCCAGGACACGTCGCACTGGCTAGAAATGTGGTCCTGAGGCTGTTCCAGTGCTCTGGAAATGTAGCTGTCCTTAAGGAACGTGCAGTGTGTTGCCCATCACTCGGCATACACAGAGGGCCTCCGAGGGACCGACCTTTGGGCCTCGATGTTGCTCAGCAGGCCCACAGGAGTCTGGAGGTACTCAGGGTTCTTGGAGGGAAAATGATGCACACCCGAGGGGCCTACGAGTCCTGAAAAGGGTACTTCCTTTAAAATAAAGCAGACCAGGGGCTTCCCTGGTGGCACAGTGGTTGAGAATATGCCTGCCAATGCAGGGGACACGGGTTCGAGCACTGGTCTGAGAGGATCACACATGCCGCGGAGAAACTGGGCCCGTGGGCCACAATGACTGAACCTGCGCGTCTGGAGCCTGTGCTCCGCAACAAGAGAGGCCGCGATAATGAGAGGCCCGCGCACCGCGATGAAGAGTGGCTCCATTTGCCGCAACTGGAGAGAGCCCTAGCACAGAAACGAAGACCCAACATAGCGATCAATCAATCAAAAAATAAATCTAAAAAAAATTAAAAAATAAAAAAAATCAAATCAAATCAAGCAGAACAGCGACTAAGACCTCATGGAAACAGCTGCATGCCTCCCTTTCTGCGCGGCTAATCAGGGACGTACCTTGAGGCCAGTACTCACGTTGAGTTTCCCTTTAGCTCTAGAGCGTGGCAGGATGAGCTCCACCCCGGCCATCGAAGCAGCCGGCATAGCTAGAGAAAACTCATTTTCTACCCAGAGCCATGCCTACAGTGGCTAGTGGCCTGTCAACAGCAGTCAATTTCAAGTAGCTTCAAGGCAGCATGAATGGAGCTTTCAAAATGGGAAAGGAAGGCTAGTTCCATCAGGCCCCCATTTCCAAGGGCACACGCAGCATATATCCCGGTGCTTTCTAAGAAGTCCAAAGAGACACAGGTTACCCAGTGGTTCCTTCCCTGAATCAACTCTTCGAAGCAGGGTGTTCTGCAAATAGCGAACTGCCTCAACGAAGGAACACCCCAGCTAGGCCTCCGGGCCCGTGGCTCTTCAAAAGCCTGCAGTGTTACCCGAGGAACTGGGCTTTAGTTGCAGTCGGAACGCAAGCCGACTTTCTCTTGGAGGCAGGGTGACTTCAGGCAGGGACTCCCAGATGGAATACGAAGCCGAGGGTTTTTCTCAGTGCAGCTCAGACTTGGGCAATGAGCCAGGCTTGCACGGCACGTTGGACCTGCTAGAACGGTGTTCGTGGACCTGTTCGAGTGCTGGGGAATTCAAGCTGTCCCAAGAAGGAGTGCAGAGCGTTGCCCTACACTCGGCATACACAGAGTGGCTCCGAAGGGCTATGGGCCTGGATGTGGCTTAGCGGGCCCATGGGGGCCTCGGGGTACTCAGTGTTCTTGCAGGAAATAGGGTGCCCACGCGAGGCTCCTAGATGTCCTGCAAAGCATACTGACATTAAAATAATGCAGAGCAGGGGCTTCCCTTGTGCTGCAATGTTTGGGAATCCACCTGCCGATGAAGCGGACATGGGTTCGAGCCCTGGTCCACCAAGATCTCACATGCTGCGGAGTACTTAAGCCCGTGAACCACAACGACTGAGCCTGCGCTCTAGAGCCCAGGAGCCACAACGACTGAGCCCGCATGCCAGAACTAATGAAGTCCACGTGCCTAGAGCCTGTGCTCCACAACAAGAGGAGTCACCGCAATTAGAAGCCCGTGCACCGCAACGAAGAGTAGCCCCCGCTCGCTGCAACTAGAGAAAGCTCACATGCAGCAACGACGACCCAACACAGTAAAAAAAAAATGATATATTAAATAAATAAATAAATAAATAGATAGATAAACAAATAAATAAATAAATAAAGTAATGCAGAGCAGTGGCTACGGCCTCCTGAAAACTGCTGCACGCCTCCGCTTCTGCACGGCAATTCAGGGCCTTACCTTGAGGCAAGTGCTCACGCTGAGTGTCCCGTTAGCGCCACAGCATGGTAGGATGCTGACTTTCTCCTCGAGCAGAGTGACTTCAGGTACGAGGCCCTCGAAGAATTCTACGCAGAGTGTTTTCTTATGGCAGCTCAGACGGGGGCCGTGACGAACACTTCCAGGGCACGTCCCACTGGCTAGAAATGTGGTCCTGGGGCTGTTCCAGTGCTCTGGAAATGTAGCTCTCCTTAAGGAACAGGCAGTGTGTTGCCCATCACTCGGCATACACAGCGGGCCTTCGAGGGACGGACCTTTGGGCCTCGATGTTGCTCAGCAGGCCCACAGGAGTCTGGAGGTACTCAGGGTTCTTGGAGGGAAAATGATGCACACCCGAGGGGCCTACGAGTCCTGAAAAGGGTACTTCCTTTAAAATAAAGCAGAACAGGGGCTTCCCTGGTGGCGCAGTGGTTGAGAATCTGCCTGCCAATGCAGGGGACTCGGGTTCGAGCACTGGTCTGAGACGATCACACATGCCGCGGAGAAACTAGGCCCGTCGGCCACAATGACTGAACCTGCGCGTCTGGAGCCTGTGCTCCGCAACAAGAGAGGCCGCGATAGTGAGAGGCCCGCGCACCGCGATGAAGAGTGGCCCCAATTGCCGCAACTGGAGAGAGCCCTAGCACAGAAACGAAGACCCAACATAGCGATCAATCAATCAAAAAATAAACCTTAAAAAAAAATAAAAAATAAAAAAATAAAATAAAATCAAGCAGAACAGCGACTAAGACCACATGGAAACAGCTGCATGCCTCCCTTTCTGCGCGGCTACTCAGGGACTTACCTCGAGGCCAGTACTCACGTTGAGTTTCCCTTTAGCTCTAGAGCGTGGCAGGATGAGCTCCAACCCGCCCATCGAAGCAGCCGGCATAGCTAGAGAAAACTCATTTTCTACCCAGAGCCATGCCTACAGTGGCTAGTGGCCTGTCAACAGCAGTCAATTTCAAGTAGCTTCAAGGCAGCATGAATGGAGCTTTCAAAATGGGAAAGCAAGGCTAGTTCCATCAGGCCCCCATTTCCAAGGGCACACGCAGCATATATCCCGGTACTTTCTAAGAAGTCCAAAGAGACACAGGTTACCCTGTGGTTCCTTCCCTGAATCAACTCCTCGCAGCAGGGTGTTCTGCAAATAGCGAACTGCCTCAACGAAGGAACGCCCCAGCTAGGCCTCCGGGCCCGTGGCTCTTCAAAAGCCTGCAGTGTTACCAGAGGAACTGGGCTTTAGTTGCAGGCGGAACGCAAGCCGACTTTCTCTTGGAGGCAGGGAGACTTCAGGCAGGGACTCCCAGATGGAATACGAAGCCGAGGGTTTTTCTCAGTGCAGCTCAGACTTGGGCCATGAGCCAGACTTGCACGGCACGTTGGACCTGCTAGAACGGTGTTCGTGGACCTGTTCGAGTGCTGGGGAATTCAAGCTGTCCCAAGAAGGAGTGCAGTGCGTTTCCCTACACTCGGCATACACAGAGTGGCTCCGAAGGGCTATGGGCCTGGATGTGGCTTAGCGGGCCCATGGGGGCCTCGGGGTACTCAGTGTTCTTGCAGGAAATAGGGTGCCCACGCGAGGCTCCTAGATGTCCTGCAAAGCATACTGACATTAAAATAATGCAGAGCAGGGGCTTCCCTTGTGGTGCAATGTTTCGGAATCCACCTGACGATGAAGCGGACATGGGTTCGAGCCCTGGTCCACCAAGATCTCACATGCTGCGGAGTACTTAAGCCCGTGAACCACAACGACTGAGCCTGCGCTCTAGAGACCGGGAGCCACAACGACTGAGCCCGCATGCCAGAACTAATGAAGTCCACGTGCCTAGAGCCTGTGCTCCACAACAAGAGGAGTCACCGCAATGAGAAGCCCGCGCACCGCAATGAAGAGTAGCCCCCGCTCGCTGCAACTAGAGAAAGCTCACATGCAGCAACGACGACCCAACACAGTAAAAAAAAAATGATATATTAAATAAATAAATAAATAAATAGATAGATAAACAAATAAATAAATAAATAAACTAATGCAGAGCAGTGGCTACGGCCTCCTGAAAACTGCTGCACGCCTCCGCTTCTGCACGGCAATTCAGGGCCTTACCTCGAGGCAACTGCTCACGCTGAGTGTCCCGTTAGCGCCACAGCATGGTAGAATGCTGACTTTCTCCTCGAGCAGAGTGACTTCAGGTACGAGGCCCTCGAAGAATTCTATGCAGAGTGTTTTCTCATGGCAGCTCAGACGGGGGCCGTGGCGAACACTTCCAGGGCACGTCGCACTGGCTAGAAATGTGGTCCTGGGGCTGTTCCAGTGCTCTGGAAATGTAGCTCTCCTTAAGGAACAGGCAGTGTGTTGCCCATCACTCGGCATACACATCGGGCCTCCGAGGGACCGACCTTTGGGCCTCGATGTTGCTCAGCAGGCCCACAGGAGTCTGGAGGTACTCAGGGTTCTTAGAGCGAAAATGATGCACACCCGAGAGTCCTACGAGTCCTGAAAAGGGTACTTCCTTTAAAATAAAGCAGAACAGGGGCTTCCCTTGTCGCGCAGTGGTTGAGAATATGCCTGCCAATGCAGGGGACACGGGTTCGAGCCCTGGTCTGAGAGGATCACACATGCTGCGGAGAAACTGGGCCCGTGGGCCACAATGACTGAACCTGCGCGTCTGGAGCCTGTGCTCCGCAACAAGAGAGGCCGCGATAGTGAGAGGCCCGCGCACCGCGATGAAGAGTGGCCCCATTAGCCGCTACTGGAGATATCCCTAGCACAGAAACGAAGACCCAACATAGCGATCAATCAATCAAAAAATAAACCTTGAAAAAAAATAAAAAATAAAAAAAATAAAAGTAAATCAAGCAGAGCAGCGACTAAGACCTCATGGAAACAGCTGCATGCCTTCCTTTCTTCGCGGCTACTCAGGGACTTACCTCGAGGCCAGTACTCACGTTGAGTTTCCCTTTAGCTCTAGAGCGTGGCAGGATGAGCTCCAACCCACCCATCAAAGCAGCCGGCATAGCTAGAGAAAACTCATTTTCTACCCAGAGCCATGCCTACAGTGGCTAGTGGCCTGTCAACAACAATCAATTTCAAGTAGCTTCAAGGCAGCATGAATGGAGCTTTCAAAATGGGAAAGCAAGGCTAGTTCCATCAGGCCCCCATTTCCAAGGGCACACGCAGCATATATCCCGGTGCTTTCTAAGAAGTCCAAAGAGACACAGGGTACCCTGTGGTTCCTTCCCTGAATCAACTCCTCGCAGCAGGGTGTTCTGCAAATAGCGAACTGCCTCAACGAAGGAACGCCCCAGCTAGGCCTCCGGGCCCGTGGCTCTTCAAAAGCCTGCAGTGTTACCAGAGGAACTGGGCTTTAGTTGCAGGCGGAACGCAAGCCGACTTTCTCTTGGAGGCAGGGAGACTTCAGGCAGGGACTCCCAGATGGAATACGAAGCCGAGGGTTTTTCTCAGTGCAGCTCAGACTTTGGCAATGAGCCAGACTTGCACGGCACGTTGGACCTGCTAGAACGGGGTTCGTGGACCTGTTCGAGTGCTGGGGAATTCAAGCTGTCCCAAGAAGGAGTGCAGTGCGTTGCCCTACACTCGGCATACACAGAGTGGCTCCGAAGGGCTATGGGCCTGGATGTGGCTTAGCGGGCCCATGGGGGCCTCGGGGTACTCAGTGTTCTTGCAGGAAATAGGGTGCCCACGCGAGGCTCCTAGATGTCCTGCAAAGCATACTGACATTAAAATAATGCAGAGCAGGGGCTTCCCTTGTGGTGCAATGTTTGGGAATCCACCTGCCGATGAAGCGGACATGGGTTCGAGCCCTGGTCCACCAAGATCTCACATGCTGCGGAGTACTTAAGCCCGTGAACCACAACGACTGAGCCTGCGCTGTAGAGCCCGGGAGCCACAACGACTGAGCCCGCATGCCAGAACTAATGAAGTCCACGTGCCTAGAGCCTGTGCTCCACAACAAGAGGAGTCACCGCAATTAGAAGCCCGCGCACCGCAACGAAGAGAAGCCCCCGCTCGCTGCAACTAGACAAAGCTCACATGCAGCAACGACGACCCAACACAGTAAAAAAAAAATGATATATTAAATAAATAAATAGATAGATAGATAAACAACTAAATAAATAAATAAACTAATGCAGAGCAGTGGCTACGGCCTCCTGAAAACTGCTGCACGCCTCCGCTTCTGCACGGCAATTCAGGGCCTTACCTTGAGGCAAGTGCTCACGCTGAGTGTCCCGTTAGCGCCACAGCATGGTAGGATGCTGACTTTCTCCTCGAGCAGAGTGACTTCAGGTACGAGGCCCTCGAAGAATTCAATGCAGAGTGTTTTCTCATGGCAGCTCAGACGGGGGCCGTGACAAACACTTCCAGGGCATGTCTCACTGGCTAGAAATGTGGTCCTGAGGCTGTTCCAGTGCTCTGGAAATGTAGCTGTCCTTAAGGAACGTGCAGTGTGTTGCCTATCACTCGGAATACACAGAGGGCCTCCGAGGGACCGACCTTTGGGCCTCGATGTTGCTCAGCAGGCCCACAGGAGTCTGGAGGTACTCAGGGTTCGTGTAGGGAAAATGATGCACACCCGAGGGGCCTACGAGTCCTGAAAAGGGTACTTCCTTTAAAATAAAGCAGAACAGGGGCTTCCCTGGTGGCGCAGTGGTTGAGAATATGCCTGCCAATGCAGGGGACACGGGTTCGAGCCCTGGTCTGAGAGGATCACACATGCCGCGGAGAAACTGGGCCCGTGGCCCACAATGACTGAACCTGCGCGTCTGGAGCCTGTGCTCCGCAACAAGAGAGGCCGCGATAGTGAGAGGCCCGCGCACCGCGATGAAGAGTGGCCCCATTTGCCGCAACTGGAGATATCCCTAGCACAGAAACGAAGACCCAACATAGCGATCAATCAATCAAAAAATGAATCTTAAAAAAAAATAAAAAATAAAAAAATAAAATAAAATCAAGCAGAACAGCGACTAAGACCTCATGGAAACAGCTGCATGCCTCCCTTTCTGCGCGGCTACTCAGGGACTTACCTCGAGGCCAGTACTCACGTTGAGTTTCCCTTTAGCTCTACAGCGTGACAGGATGAGCTCCACCCCGGCCATCGAAGCAGTCGGCATAGCTAGAGAAAACTCATTTTCTACCCAGAGCCATGCCTACAGTGGCTAGTGGCCTGTCAACAGCAGTCAATTTCAAGTAGCTTCAAGGCAGCATGAATGGAGCTTTCAAAATGGGAAAGCAAGGCTAGTTCCATCAGACCCCCATTTCCAAGGGCACACGCAGCATATATCCCGGTGCTTTCTAAGAAGTCCAAAGAGACACAGGTTACCCTGTGGTTCCTTCCCTGAATCAACTCCTCGCAGCAGGGTGTTCTGCAAATAGCGAACTGCCTCAACGAAAGAACGCCCCAGCTAGGCCTCCGGGCCCGTGGCTCTTCAAAAGCCTGCAGGGTTACCAGAGGAACTGGGCTTTAGTTGCAGGCGGAACGCAAGCCGACTTTCTCTTGGAGGCAGGGAGACTTCAGGCAGGAACTCCCAGGTGGAATACGAAGCCGAGGGTTTTTCTCAGTGCAGCTCAGACTTTGGCAATGAGCCAGTCTTGCACGGCACGTTGGACCTGCTAGAACGATGTTCGTGGACCTGTTCGAGTGCTGGGGAATTCAAGCTGTCCCAAGAAGGAGTGCAGTGCGTTGCCCTACACTCGGCATACACAGAGTGTCTCCGAAGGGCTATGGGCCTGGATGTGGCTTAGCGGGCCCATGGGGGCCTCGGGGTACTCAGTGTTCTTGCAGGAAATAGGGTGCCCACGCGAGGCTCCTAGATGTCCTGCAAAGCATACTGACATTAAAATAATGCAGAGCAGGGGCTTCCCTTGTGGTGCAATGTTTGGGAATCCACCTGCCGATGAAGCGGACATGGGTTCGAGCCCTGGTCCACCAAGATCTCACATGCTGCGGAGTACTTAAGCCCGTGAACCACAACGACTGAGCCTGCGCTCTAGAGCCCAGGAGCCACAACGACTGAGCCCGCATGCCAGAACTAATGAAGTCCACGTGCCTAGAGCCTGTGCTCCACAACAAGAGGAGTCACCGCAATTAGAAGCCCGCGCACCGCAACGAAGAGTAGCCCCCGCTCGCTGCAACTAGAGAAAGCTCACATGCAGCAACGACGACCCAACACAGTAAAAAAAAAATGATATATTAAATAAATAAATAAATAAATAGATAGATAAACAAATAAATAAATAAATAAAGTAATGCAGAGCAGTGGCTACGGCCTCCTGAAAACTGCTGCACGCCTCCGCTTCTGCACGGCAATTCAGGGCCTTACCTTGAGGCAAGTGCTCACGCTGAGTGTCCCGTTAGCGCCACAGCATGGTAGGATGCTGACTTTCTCCTCGAGCAGAGTGACTTCAGGTACGAGGCCCTCGAAGAATTCTACGCAGAGTGTTTTCTCATGGCAGCTCAGACGGGGGCCGTGACGAACACTTCCAGGGCACGTCCCACTGGCTAGAAATGTGGTCCTGGGGCTGTTCCAGTGCTCTGGAAATGTAGCTCTCCTTAAGGAACAGGCAGTGTGTTGCCCATCACTCGGCATACACAGCGGGCCTTCGAGGGACGGACCTTTGGGCCTCGATGTTGCTCAGCAGGCCCACAGGAGTCTGGAGGTACTCAGGGTTCTTGGAGCGAAAATAATGCACACCCGAGTGGCCTACGAGTCCTGAAAAGGGTACTTCCTTTAAAATAAAGCAGAACAGGGGCTTCCCTGGTGGCGCACTGCTTGAGAATCTGCCTGCCAATGCAGGGGACTCGGGTTCGAGAACTGGTCTGAGACGATCACACATGCCGCGGAGAAACTAGGCCCGTCGGCCACAATGACTGAACCTGCGCGTCTGGAGCCTGTGCTCCGCAACAAGAGAGGCCGCGATAGTGAGAGGCCCGCGCACCGCGATGAAGAGTGGCCCCAATTGCTGCAACTGGAGAGAGCCCTAGCACAGAAACGAAGACCCAACATAGCGATCAATCAATCAAAAAATAAACCTTAAAAAAAAATAAAAAATAAAAAAATAAAATAAAATCAAGCAGAACAGCGACTAAGACCTCATGGAAACAGCTGCATGCCTCCCTTTCTGCGCGGCTACTCAGGGACTTACCTCGAGGCCAGTACTCACGTTGAGTTTCCCTTTAGCTCTAGAGCGTGGCAGGATGAGCTCCAACCCGCCCATCGAAGCAGCCGGCATAGCTAGAGAAAACTCATTTTCTACCCAGAGCCATGCCTACAGTGGCTAGTGGCCTGTCAACAGCAGTCAATTTCAAGTAGCTTCAAGGCAGCATGAATGGAGCTTTCAAAATGGGAAAGCAAGGCTAGTTCCATCAGGCCCCCATTTCCAAGGGCACACGCAGCATATATCCCGGTACTTTCTAAGAAGTCCAAAGAGACACAGGTTACCCTGTGGTTCCTTCCCTGAATCAACTCCTCGCAGCAGGGTGTTCTGCAAATAGCGAACTGCCTCAACGAAGGAACGCCCCAGCTAGGCCTCCGGGCCCGTGGCTCTTCAAAAGCCTGCAGTGTTACCAGAGGAACTGGGCTTTAGTTGCAGGCGGAACGCAAGCCGACTTTCTCTTGGAGGCAGGGAGACTTCAGGCAGGGACTCCCAGATGGAATACGAAACCGAGGGTTTTTCTCAGTGCAGCTCAGACTTGGGCAATGAGCCAGACTTGCACGGCACGTTGGACCTGCTAGAACGGTGTTCGTGGACCTGTTCGAGTGCTGGGGAATTCAAGCTGTCCCAAGAAGGAGTGCAGTGCGTTTCCCTACACTCGGCATACACAGAGTGGCTCCGAAGGGCTATGGGCCTGGATGTGGCTTAGCGGGCCCATGGGGGCCTCGGGGTACTCAGTGTTCTTGCAGGAAATAGGGTGCCCACGCGAGGCTCCTAGATGTCCTGCAAAGCATACTGACATTAAAATAATGCAGAGCAGGGGCTTCCCTTGTGGTGCAATGTTTGGGAATCCACCTGCCGATGAAGCGGACATGGGTTCGAGCCCTGGTCCACCAAGATCTCACATGCTGCGGAGTACTTAAGCCCGTGAACCACAACGACTGAGCCTGCGCTCTAGAGACCGGGAGCCACAACGACTGAGCCCGCATGCCAGAACTAATGAAGTCCACGTGCCTAGAGCCTGTGCTCCACAACAAGAGGAGTCACCGCAATTAGAAGCCCGCGCACCGCAATGAAGAGTAGCCCCCGCTCGCTGCAACTAGAGAAAGCTCACATGCAGCAACGACGACCCAACACAGTAAAAAAAAAATGATATATTAAATAAATAAATAAATAAATAGATAGATAAACAAATAAATAAATAAACAAACTAATGCAGAGCAGTGGCTACGGCCTCCTGAAAACTGCTGCACGCCTCCGCTTCTGCACGGCAATTCAGGGCCTTACCTCGAGGCAAGTGCTCACGCTGAGTGTCCCGTTAGCGCCACAGCATGGTAGGATGCTGACTTTCTCCTCGAGCAGAGTGACTTCAGGTACGAGGCCCTCGAAGAATTCTACGCAGAGTGTTTTCTCATGGCAGCTCAGACGGGGGCCGTGACGAACACTTCCAGGGCACGTCCCACTGGCTAGAAATGTGGTCCTGGGGCTGTTCCAGTGCTCTGGAAATGTAGCTCTCCTTAAGGAACAGGCAGTGTGTTGCCCATCACTCGGCATACACAGCGGGCCTTCGAGGGACGGACCTTTGGGCCTCGATGTTGCTCAGCAGGCCCACAGGAGTCTGGAGGTACTCAGGTTTCTTGGAGCGAAAATAATGCACACCCGAGTGGCCTACGAGTCCTGAAAAGGGTACTTCCTTTAAAATAAAGCAGAACAGGGGCTTCCCTGGTGGCGCAGTGGTTGAGAATCTGCCTGCCAATGCAGGGGACTCGGGTTCGAGCACTGGTCTGAGACGATCACACATGCCGCGGAGAAACTAGGCCCGTCGGCCACAATGACTGAACCTGCGCGTCTGGAGCCTGTGCTCCGCAACAAGAGAGGCCGCGATAGTGAGAGGCCCGCGCACCGCGATGAAGAGTGGCCCCAATTGCCGCAACTGGAGAGAGCCCTAGCACAGAAACGAAGACCCAACATAGCGATCAATCAATCAAAAAATATCTCTTAAAAAAAAATAAAAAATAAAAAAATAAAATAAAATCAAGCAGAATAGCGACTAAGACCTCATGGAAACAGCTGCATGCCTCCCTTTCTGCGCGGCTACTCAGGGACTTACCTCGAGGCCAGTACTCACGTTGAGTTTCCCTTTAGCTCTAGAGCGTGGCAGGATGAGCTCCAACCCGCCCATCGAAGCAGCCGGCATAGCTAGAGAAAACTCATTTTCTACCCAGAGCCATGCCTACAGTGGCTAGTGGCCTGTCAACAGCAGTCAATTTCAAGTAGCTTCAAGGCAGCATGAATGGAGCTTTCAAAATGGGAAAGCAAGGCTAGTTCCATCAGGCCCCCATTTCCAAGGGCACACGCAGCATATATCCCGGTACTTTCTAAGAAGTCCAAAGAGACACAGGTTACCCTGTGGTTCCTTCCCTGAATCAACTCCTCGCAGCAGGGTGTTCTGCAAATAGCGAACTGCCTCAACGAAGGAACGCCCCAGCTAGGCCTCCGGGCCCGTGGCTCTTCAAAAGCCTGCAGTGTTACCAGAGGAACTGGGCTTTAGTTGCAGGCGGAACGCAAGCCGACTTTCTCTTGGAGGCAGGGAGACTTCAGGCAGGGACTCCCAGATGGAATACGAAACCGAGGGTTTTTCTCAGTGCAGCTCAGACTTGGGCAATGAGCCAGACTTGCACGGCACGTTGGACCTGCTAGAACGGTGTTCGTGGACCTGTTCGAGTGCTGGGGAATTCAAGCTGTCCCAAGAAGGAGTGCAGTGCGTTTCCCTACACTCGGCATACACAGAGTGGCTCCGAAGGGCTATGGGCCTGGATGTGGCTTAGCGGGCCCATGGGGGCCTCGGGGTACTCAGTGTTCTTGCAGGAAATAGGGTGCCCACGCGAGGCTCCTAGATGTCCTGCAAAGCATACTGACATTAAAATAATGCAGAGCAGGGGCTTCCCTTGTGGTGCAATGTTTGGGAATCCACCTGCCGATGAAGCGGACATGGGTTCGAGCCCTGGTCCACCAAGATCTCACATGGTGCGGAGTACTTAAGCCCGTGAACCACAACGACTGAGCCTGCGCTCTAGAGACCGGGAGCCACAACGACTGAGCCCGCATGCCAGAACTAATGAAGTCCACGTGCCTAGAGCCTGTGCTCCACAACAAGAGGAGTCACCGCAATTAGAAGCCCGCGCACCGCAATGAAGAGTAGCCCCCGCTCGCTGCAACTAGAGAAAGCTCACATGCAGCAACGACGACCCAACACAGTAAAAAAAAAATGATATATTAAATAAATAAATAAATAGATAGATAGATAAACAAATAAATAAATAAACAAACTAATGCAGAGCAGTGGCTACGGCCTCCTGAAAACTGCTGCACGCCTCCGCTTCTGCACGGCAATTCAGGGCCTTACCTCGAGGCAACTGCTCACGCTGAGTGTCCCGTTAGCGCCACAGCATGGTAGGATGCTGACTTTCTCCTCGAGCAGAGTGACTTCAGGTACGAGGCCCTCGAAGAATTCTATGCAGAGTGTTTTCTCATGGCAGCTCAGACGGGGGCCGTGGCGAACACTTCCAGGGCACGTCGCACTGGCTAGAAATGTGGTCCTGGGGCTGTTCCAGTGCTCTGGAAATGTAGCTCTCCTTAAGGAACAGGCAGTGTGTTGCCCATCACTCGGCATACACATCGGGCCTCCGAGGGACCGACCTTTGGGCCTCGATGTTGCTCAGCAGGCCCACAGGAGTCTGGAGATACTCAGGGTTCTTAGAGCGAAAATGATGCACACCCGAGAGTCCTACGAGTCCTGAAAAGGGTACTTCCTTTAAAATAAAGCAGAACAGGGGCTTCCCTTGTGGCGCAGTGGTTGAGAATATGCCTGCCAATGCAGGGGACACGGGTTCGAGCCCTGGTCTGAGAGGATCACACATGCTGCGGAGAAACTGGGCCCGTGGGCCACAATGACTGAACCTGCGCGTCTGGAGCCTGTGCTCCGCAACAAGAGAGGCCGCGATAGTGAGAGGCCCGCGCACCGCGATGAAGAGTGGCCCCATTAGCCGCTACTGGAGAGAGCCCTAGCACAGAAACGAAGACCCAACATAGCGATCAATCAATCAAAAAATAAACCTTGAAAAAAAATAAAAAATAAAAAAAATAAAAGTAAATCAAGCAGAGCAGCAACTAAGACCTCATGGAAACAGCTGCATGCCTTCCTTTCTTCGCGGCTACTCAGGGACTTACCTCGAGGCCACTACTCACGTTGAGTTTCCCTTTAGCTCTAGAGCGTGGCAGGATGAGCTCCAACCCACCCATCAAAGCAGCCGGCATAGCTAGAGAAAACTCATTTTCTACCCAGAGCCATGCCTACAGTGGCTAGTGGCCTGTCAACAGCAGTCAATTTCAAGTAGCTTCAAGGCAGCATGAATGGAGCTTTCAAAATGGGAAAGCAAGGCTAGTTCCATCAGGCCCCCATTTCCAAGGGCACACGCAGCATATATCCCGGTGCTTTCTAAGAAGTCCAAAGAGACACAGGTTACCCTGTGGTTCCTTCCCTGAATCAACTCCTCGCAGCAGGGTGTTCTGCAAATAGCGAACTGCCTCAACGAAGGAACGCCCCAGCTAGGCCTCCGTGCCCATGGCTCTTCAAAAGCCTGCAGTGTTACCAGAGAAACTGGGCTTTAGTTGCAGGCAGAACGCAAGCCGACTTTCTCTTGGAGGCAGGGAGACTTCAGGCAGGGACTCCCAGATGGAATACGAAGCCGAGGGTTTTTCTCAGTGCAGCTCAGACTTGGGCAATGAGCCAGACTTGCACGGCACGTTGGACCTGCTAGAACGCGGTTCGTGGACCTGTTCGAGTGCTGGGGAATTCAAGCTGTCCCAAGAAGGAGTGCAGTGCGTTGCCCTACACTCGGCATACACAGAGTGGCTCCGAAGGGCTATGGGCCTGGATGTGGCTTAGCGGGCCCATGGGGGCCTCGGGGTACTCAGTGTTCTTGCAGGAAATAGGGTGCCCACGCGAGGCTCCTAGATGTCCTGCAAAGCATACTGACATTAAAATAATGCAGAGCAGGGGCTTCCCTTGTGGTGCAATGTTTGGGAATCCACCTGCCGATGAAGCGGACATGGGTTCGAGCCCTGGTCCACCAAGATCTCACATGCTGCGGAGTACTTAAGCCCGTGAACCACAACGACTGAGCCTGCGCTGTAGAGCCCGGGAGCCACAATGACTGAGCCCGCATGCCAGAACTAATGAAGTCCACGTGCCTAGAGCCTGTGCTCCACAACAAGAGGAGTCACCGCAATTAGAAGCCCGCGCACCGCAACGAAGAGAAGCCCCCGCTCGCTGCAACTAGACAAAGCTCACATGCAGCAACGACGACCCAACACAGTAAAAAAAAAATGATATATTAAATAAATAAATAGATAGATAGATAAACAAATAAATAAATAAATAAACTAATGCAGAGCAGTGGCTACGGCCTCCTGAAAACTGCTGCACGCCTCCGCTTCTGCACGGCAATTCAGGGCCTTACCTTGAGGCAAGTGCTCACGCTGAGTGTCCCGTTAGCGCCACAGCATGGTAGGATGCTGACTTTCTCCTCGAGCAGAGTGACTTCAGGTACGAGGCCCTCGAAGAATTCAACGCAGAGTGTTTTCTCATGGCAGCTCAGACGGGGGCCGTGACAAACACTTCCAGGGCATGTCTCACTGGCTAGAAATGTGGTCCTGAGGCTGTTCCAGTGCTCTGGAAATGTAGCTGTCCTTAAGGAACGTGCAGTGTGTTGCCTATCACTCGGAATACACAGAGGGCCTCCGAGGGACCGACCTTTGGGCCTCGATGTTGCTCAGCAGGCCCACAGGAGTCTGGAGGTACTCAGGGTTCGTGTAGGGAAAATGATGCACACCCGAGGGGCCTACGAGTCCTGAAAAGGGTACTTCCTTTAAAATAAAGCAGACCAGGGGCTTCCCTGGTGGCGCAGTGGTTGAGAATATGCCTGCCAATGCAGGGGACACGGGTTCGAGCCCTGGTCTGAGAGGATCACACATGCCGCGGAGAAACTGGGCCCGTGGCCCACAACTACTGAGCCTGCGCCTCTGGAGCCTGTGCTCCGCAACAAGAGAGGCCGCGATAGTGAGAGGCCTACGCACCGCGATGAAGAGTGGCCCCCACTTACCGCAACTGGAGAGGCCTCTAGCACAGAAACGAAGACCCAACATAGCAATCAATCAATCAATACATAAATCTTAAAAAAACAATAAAACATTAAAAACATAAAATACAATAAAGCAGAACAGCGACTAGACCTCGTGGAAAGAGCTGCATGCCTCCATTTCTGCGCGGCTACTCAGGGACTTACCTCGAGGCCAGTACTCACGTTGAGTTTCCCTTTAGCTCTACAGCGTGGCAGGATGAGCTCCACGCCGGCCATCGAAGCACCCGGCTTAGCTAGAGAAAACTCCTTTTCTTCCCAGAGCCATGCCTACAGTGGCTAGTGGCCTGTCAACAGCAGTCAATTTCAAGTAGCTTCAAGGCAGCATGAATGGAGCTTTCAAAATGGGAAAGCAAGGCTAGTTCCATCAGGCCCCCATTTCCACGGGCACACGCAGCATACATCCCTGTGCTTTCTAACAAGTCCAAACAGACACAGTTTACCCAGTGGTTCCTTCCCTGAATCAACTCCTCGAAGCAGGGTGTTCTGCAAATAGCGAACTGTCTCAACCAAGGATCGCCCCAGCTACGCCTCCGGGCCCGTGGCTCTTCAAAAGCCTGCAGTGTTACACGAGGAACTGGGCTTTAGTTGCAGTCGGAACGCAGGCTGACATTCTCCTGGAGGCAGGGTGACTTCAGGCAGGGGGTACCAGATGGAATGCGAAGCCGAGGGTTATTCTCAGTGCAGCTCAGACTAGGGTAATGAGGCAGACTTGCACGGAATGTTGGACCTGCTAGAAAGGTGTTCGTCGACCTGTGGGAGTGTTGAGGAAATCAAGCTGTCCCAAGAAAGAGTGCAGTCTGTTGCGCTACACTCGGCATACACAGAGTGGCTCCGAAGGGCTACGGGCCTGGATCTGGCATAGCGGGCCCATGGGGGCCTGGGGTTACTCAGTTTTCTTGCAGGGAATAGGGTGCCCACGCGAGGCTCCTAGATGTCCTGCAAAGCGGACTGACGTTAAAATAATGCAGAGCAGGGGCTTCGCTTGTGGTGCAGTGGTTGGGAATCCACCTGCCGATGCAGGGGACATGGGTTCGAGCCTTGGTCCACCAAGATCTCACATGCTGCGGAGCAACTAAGCCCGTGCTCCACAACGACTGAGCCTGCGCTCTAGAGTCCGGGAGCCACAACGACTGAGCCCGCATGCCACAACTACTGAAGTCCACGTGCCTAGAGCTTCTGCTCCACAACAAGAGGAGCCACCGCAATGAGAAACCCGAGCACCGCAACGAAGAGTAGCCCCCGCTCGCTACAACTAGAGAAAGCTCACATGCAGCAACGACGACCCAACACAGTAAATAAAAAATGATAAATTACATAAAAAAATAAATAAATAGACAGATAGATAAACAAATGAATAAATAAATAAACTAAAGCTGAGCAGGGGCTATGGCCTGCTGAAAACTGCAGCACGCCTCCGCTTCTGCACGGCAATTCAGAGCCTTACCTCGAGGCAAGTGCTCACGCTGAGTGTCCTGTTAGCGCCACAGCATGGTAGGATGCTGACTTTCTCCTCGAGCAGAGTGACTTCAGGTACGAGGCCCTCGAAGAATTCTACGCAGAGTGTTTTCTCATGGCAGCTCAGACGGGGGCCGTGACGAACACTTCCAGGGCACGTCGCACTGCCTAGAGATGTGGTACTGAGGCTGTTCCAGTGCTCTGGAAATGTAGCTCTTCTTAAGGAACGAGCAGTGTGTTGCCCATCACTCGGCATACACAGAGGGCCTCCCAGGGACCGACCTTTGGGCCTCGATGTTGCTCACCAGGCCCACAGGGGTCTGGAGGTACTCACTGATCTTGGAGGGAAAATGATGCACACCCGAAGGGCCTAGGAGTCCTGAAAAGGGTACTTCCTTTAAAATAAAGCAGAACAGGGACTTCCCTGGTGGCACAGTGCTTGAGAATCTGCCTGCCAAGGCAGGGTACACGGGTTCGAGCCCTGGTCTGGGAGGATCCCACATACCGCGGAGCAACTGGGCCCGTGAGCCACAACTACTGAGCCTGCGCCTCTGGAGCCTGTGCTCCGCAACAAGAGAGGCCGCGATAGTGAGAGGCCTACGCACCGCGATGAAGAGTGGCCCCCACTTACCGCAACTGGAGAGGCCCCTAGCAAAGAAACGAAGACCCAACATAGCAATCAATCAATCAATACATAAATCTTAAAAAAACAATAAAACATTAAAAACATAAAATACAATAAAGCAGAACAGCGACTAGACCTCGTGGAAAGAGCTGCATGCCTCCATTTCTGCGCGGCTACTCAGGGACTTACCTCGAGGCCAGTACTCACGTTGAGTTTCCCTTTAGCTCTAGAGCGTGGCAGGATGAGCTCCACGCCGGCCATCGAAGCACCCGGCTTAGCTAGAGAAAACTCCTTTTCTTCCCAGAGCCATGCCTACAGTGGCTAGTGGCCTGTCAACAGCAGTCAATTTCAAGTAGCTTCAAGGCAGCATGAATGGAGCTTTCAAAATGGGAAAGCAAGGCTAGTTCCATCAGGCCCCCATTTCCACGGGCACACGCAGCATACATCCCTGTGCTTTCTAACAAGTCCAAACAGACACAGGTTACCCAGTGGTTCCTTCCCTGAATCAACTCCTCGAAGCAGGGTGTTCTGCAAATAGCGAACTGTCTCAACCAAGGATTGCCCCAGCTACGCCTCCGGGCCCGTGGCTCTTCAAAAGCCTGCAGTGTTACACGAGGAACTGGGCTTTAGTTGCAGTCGGAACGCAGGCTGACATTCTCCTGGAGGCAGGGTGACTTCAGGCAGGGGGTACCAGATGGAATGCGAAGCCGAGGGTTATTCTCAGTGCAGCTCAGACTAGGGTAATGAGGCAGACTTGCACGGAATGTTGGACCTGCTAGAAAGGTGTTCGTCGACCTGTGGGAGTGTTGAGGAAATCAAGCTGTCCCAAGAAAGAGTGCAGTCTGTTGCGCTACACTCGGCATACACAGAGTGGCTCCGAAGGGCTACGGGCCTGGATCTGGCATAGCGGGCCCATGGGGGCCTGGGGTTACTCAGTTTTCTTGCAGGGAATAGGGTGCCCACGCGAGGCTCCTAGATGTCCTGCAAAGCGGACTGACGTTAAAATAATGCAGAGCAGGGGCTTCGCTTGTGGTGCAGTGGTTGGGAATCCACCTGCCGATGCAGGGGACATGGGTTCGAGCCTTGGTCCACCAAGATCTCACATGCTGCGGAGCAACTAAGCCCGTGCTCCACAACGACTGAGCCTGCGCTCTAGAGTCCGGGAGCCACAACGACTGAGCCCGCATGCCACAACTACTGAAGTCCACGTGCCTAGAGCTTCTGCTCCACAACAAGAGGAGCCACCGCAATGAGAAACCCGAGCACCGCAACGAAGAGTAGCCCCCGCTCGCTACAACTAGAGAAAGCTCACATGCAGCAACGACGACCCAACACAGTAAATAAAAAATGATAAATTACATAAAAAAATAAATAAATAGACAGATAGATAAACAAATGAATAAATAAATAAACTAAAGCTGAGCAGGGGCTATGGCCTGCTGAAAACTGCAGCACGCCTCCGCTTCTGCACGGCAATTCAGGGCCTTACCTTGAGGCAAGTGCTCACGCTGAGTGTCCCGTTAGCGCCACAGCATGGTAGGATGCTGACTTTCTCCTCGAGCAGAGTGACTTCAGGTACGAGGCCCTCGAAGAATTCTACGCAGAGTGTTTTCTCATGGCAGCTCAGACGGGGGCCGTGACGAACACTTCCAGGGCACGTCGCACTGCCTAGAGATGTGGTCCTGAGGCTGTTCCAGTGCTCTGGAAATGTAGCTCTCCTTAAGGAACGAGCAGTGTGTTGCCCATCACTCGGCATACACAGAGGGCCTCCCAGGGACCGACCTTTGGGCCTCGATGTTGCTCAGCAGGCCCACAGGGGTCTGGAGGTACTCACTGATCTTGGAGGGAAAATGATGCACACCCGAAGGGCCTAGGAGTCCTGAAAAGGGTACTTCCTTTAAAATAAAGCAGAACAGGGACTTCCCTGGTGGCACAGTGCTTGAGAATCTGCCTGCCAATGCAGGGGACACGGGTTCGAGCCCTGGTCTGGGAGGATCCCACATACCGCGGAGCAACTGGGCCCGTGAGCCACAACTACTGAGCCTGCGCCTCTGGAGCCTGTGCTCCGCAACAAGAGAGGCCGCGATAGTGAGAGGCCTACGCACCGCGATGAAGAGTGGCCCCCACTTACCGCAACTGGAGAGGCCTCTAGCACAGAAACGAAGACCCAACATAGCAATCAATCAATCAATACATAAATCTTAAAAAAACAATAAAACATTAAAAACATAAAATACAATAAAGCAGAACAGCGACTAGACCTCGTGGAAAGAGCTGCATGCCTCCATTTCTGCGCGGCTACTCAGGGACTTACCTCGAGGCCAGTACTCACGTTGAGTTTCCCTTTAGCTCTAGAGCGTGGCAGGATGAGCTCCACGCCGGCCATCGAAGCACCCGGCTTAGCTAGAGAAAACTCCTTTTCTTCCCAGAGCCATGCCTACAGTGGCTAGTGGCCTGTCAACAGCAGTCAATTTCAAGTAGCTTCAAGGCAGCATGAATGGAGCTTTCAAAATGGGAAAGCAAGGCTAGTTCCATCAGGCCCCCATTTCCACGGGCACACGCAGCATACATCCCTGTGCTTTCTAACAAGTCCAAACAGACACAGGTTACCCAGTGGTTCCTTCCCTGAATCAACTCCTCGAAGCAGGGTGTTCTGCAAATAGCGAACTGTCTCAACCAAGGATCGCCCCAGCTACGCCTCCGGGCCCGTGGCTCTTCAAAAGCCTGCAGTGTTACACGAGGAACTGGGCTTTAGTTGCAGTCGGAACGCAGGCTGACATTCTCCTGGAGGCAGGGTGACTTCAGGCAGGGGGTACCAGATGGAATGCGAAGCCGAGGGTTATTCTCAGTGCAGCTCAGACTAGGGTAATGAGGCAGACTTGCACGGAATGTTGGACCTGCTAGAAAGGTGTTCGTCGACCTGTGGGAGTGTTGAGGAAATCAAGCTGTCCCAAGAAAGAGTGCAGTCTGTTGCGCTACACTCGGCATACACAGAGTGGCTCCGAAGGGCTACGGGCCTGGATCTGGCATAGCGGGCCCATGGGGGCCTGGGGTTACTCAGTTTTCTTGCAGGGAATAGGGTGCCCACGCGAGGCTCCTAGATGTCCTGCAAAGCGGACTGACGTTAAAATAATGCAGAGCAGGGGCTTCGCTTGTGGTGCAGTGGTTGGGAATCCACCTGCCGATGCAGGGGACATGGGTTCGAGCCTTGGTCCACCAAGATCTCACATGCTGCGGAGCAACTAAGCCCGTGCTCCACAACGACTGAGCCTGCGCTCTAGAGTCCGGGAGCCACAACGACTGAGCCCGCATGCCACAACTACTGAAGTCCACGTGCCTAGAGCTTCTGCTCCACAACAAGAGGAGCCACCGCAATGAGAAACCCGAGCACCGCAACGAAGAGTAGCCCCCGCTCGCTACAACTAGAGAAAGCTCACATGCAGCAACGACGACCCAACACAGTAAATAAAAAATGATAAATTACATAAAAAAATAAATAAATAGACAGATAGATAAACAAATGAATAAATAAATAAACTAAAGCTCAGCAGGGGCTATGGCCTGCTGAAAACTGCAGCACGCCTCCGCTTCTGCACGGCAATTCAGAGCCTTACCTCGAGGCAAGTGCTCACGCTGAGTGTCCTGTTAGCGCCACAGCATGGTAGGATGCTGACTTTCTCCTCGAGCAGAGTGACTTCAGGTACGAGGCCCTCGAAGAATTCTACGCAGAGTGTTTTCTCATGGCAGCTCAGACGGGGGCCGTGACGAACACTTCCAGGGCACGTCGCACTGCCTAGAGATGTGGTACTGAGGCTGTTCCAGTGCTCTGGAAATGTAGCTCTTCTTAAGGAACGAGCAGTGTGTTGCCCATCACTCGGCATACACAGAGGGCCTCCCAGGGACCGACCTTTGGGCCTCGATGTTGCTCAGCAGGCCCACAGGGGTCTGGAGGTACTCACTGATCTTGGAGGGAAAATGATGCACACCCGAAGGGCCTAGGAGTCCTGAAAAGGGTACTTCCTTTAAAATAAAGCAGAACAGGGACTTCCCTGGTGGCACAGTGCTTGAGAATCTGCCTGCCAATGCAGGGTACACGGGTTCGAGCCCTGGTCTGGGAGGATCCCACATACCGCGGAGCAACTGGGCCCGTGAGCCACAACTACTGAGCCTGCGCCTCTGGAGCCTGTGCTCCGCAACAAGAGAGGCCGCGATAGTGAGAGGCCTACGCACCGCGATGAAGAGTGGCCCCCACTTACCGCAACTGGAGAGGCCTCTAGCACAGAAACGAAGACCCAACATAGCAATCAATCAATCAATACATAAATCTTAAAAAAACAATAAAACATTAAAAACATAAAATACAATAAAGCAGAACAGCGACTAGACCTCGTGGAAAGAGCTGCATGCCTCCATTTCTGCGCGGCTACTCAGGGACTTACCTCGAGGCCAGTACTCACGTTGAGTTTCCCTTTAGCTCTAGAGCGTGGCAGGATGAGCTCCACGCCGGCCATCGAAGCACCCGGCTTAGCTAGAGAAAACTCCTTTTCTTCCCAGAGCCATGCCTACAGTGGCTAGTGGCCTGTCAACAGCAGTCAATTTCAAGTAGCTTCAAGGCAGCATGAATGGAGCTTTCAAAATGGGAAAGCAAGGCTAGTTCCATCAGGCCCCCATTTCCACGGGCACACGCAGCATACATCCCTGTGCTTTCTAACAAGTCCAAACAGACACAGGTTACCCAGTGGTTCCTTCCCTGAATCAACTCCTCGAAGCAGGGTGTTCTGCAAATAGCGAACTGTCTCAACCAAGGATCGCCCCAGCTACGCCTCCGGGCCCGTGGCTCTTCAAAAGCCTGCAGTGTTACACGAGGAACTGGGCTTTAGTTGCAGTCGGAACGCAGGCTGACATTCTCCTGGAGGCAGGGTGACTTCAGGCAGGGGGTACCAGATGGAATGCGAAGCCGAGGGTTATTCTCAGTGCAGCTCAGACTAGGGTAATGAGGCAGACTTGCACGGAATGTTGGACCTGCTAGAAAGGTGTTCGTCGACCTGTGGGAGTGTTGAGGAAATCAAGCTGTCCCAAGAAAGAGTGCAGTCTGTTGCGCTACACTCGGCATACACAGAGTGGCTCCGAAGGGCTACGGGCCTGGATCTGGCATAGCGGGCCCATGGGGGCCTGGGGTTACTCAGTTTTCTTGCAGGGAATAGGGTGCCCACGCGAGGCTCCTAGATGTCCTGCAAAGCGGACTGACGTTAAAATAATGCAGAGCAGGGGCTTCGCTTGTGGTGCAGTGGTTGGGAATCCACCTGCCGATGCAGGGGACATGGGTTCGAGCCTTGGTCCACCAAGATCTCACATGCTGCGGAGCAACTAAGCCCGTGCTCCACAACGACTGAGCCTGCGCTCTAGAGTCCGGGAGCCACAACGACTGAGCCCGCATGCCACAACTACTGAAGTCCACGTGCCTAGAGCTTCTGCTCCACAACAAGAGGAGCCACCGCAATGAGAAACCCGAGCACCGCAACGAAGAGTAGCCCCCGCTCGCTGCAACTAGAGAAAGCTCACATGCAGCAACGACGACCCAACACAGTAAATAAAAAATGATAAATTACATAAAAAAATAAATAAATAGACAGATAGATAAACAAATGAATAAATAAATAAACTAAAGCTGAGCAGGGGCTATGGCCTGCTGAAAACTGCAGCACGCCTCCGCTTCTGCACGGCAATTCAGAGCCTTACCTCGAGGCAAGTGCTCACGCTGAGTGTCCTGTTAGCGCCACAGCATGGTAGGATGCTGACTTTCTCCTCGAGCAGAGTGACTTCAGGTACGAGGCCCTCGAAGAATTCTACGCAGAGTGTTTTCTCATGGCAGCTCAGACGGGGGCAGTGACGAACACTTCCAGGGCATGTCGCACTGCCTAGAGATGTGGTCCTGAGGCTGTTCCAGTGCTCTGGAAATGTAGCTCTTCTTAAGGAACGTGCAGTGTGTTGCCCATCACTCGGCATACACAGAGGGCCTCCCAGGGACCGACCTTTGGGCCTCGATGTTGCTCAGCAGGCCCACAGGGGTCTGGAGGTACTCACTGATCTTGGAGGGAAAATGATGCACACCCGAAGGGCCTAGGAGTCCTGAAAAGGGTACTTCCTTTAAAATAAAGCAGAACAGGGACTTCCCTGGTGGCACAGTGCTTGAGAATCTGCCTGCCAAGGCAGGGTACACGGGTTCGAGCCCTGGTCTGGGAGGATCCCACATACCGCGGAGCAACTGGGCCCGTGAGCCACAACTACTGAGCCTGCGCCTCTGGAGCCTGTGCTCCGCAACAAGAGAGGCCGCGATAGTGAGAGGCCTACGCACCGCGATGAAGAGTGGCCCCCACTTACCGCAACTGGAGAGGCCTCTAGCACAGAAACGAAGACCCAACATAGCAATCAATCAATCAATACATAAATCTTAAAAAAACAATAAAACATTAAAAACATAAAATACAATAAAGCAGAACAGCGACTAGACCTCGTGGAAAGAGCTGCATGCCTCCATTTCTGCGCGGCTACTCAGGGACTTACCTCGAGGCCAGTACTCACGTTGAGTTTCCCTTTAGCTCTAGAGCGTGGCAGGATGAGCTCCACGCCGGCCATCGAAGCACCCGGCTTAGCTAGAGAAAACTCCTTTTCTTCCCAGAGCCATGCCTACAGTGGCTAGTGGCCTGTCAACAGCAGTCAATTTCAAGTAGCTTCAAGGCAGCATGAATGGAGCTTTCAAAATGGGAAAGCAAGGCTAGTTCCATCAGGCCCCCATTTCCACGGGCACACGCAGCATACATCCCTGTGCTTTCTAACAAGTCCAAACAGACACAGGTTACCCAGTGGTTCCTTCCCTGAATCAACTCCTCGAAGCAGGGTGTTCTGCAAATAGCGAACTGTCTCAACCAAGGATCGCCCCAGCTACGCCTCCGGGCCCGTGGCTCTTCAAAAGCCTGCAGTGTTACACGAGGAACTGGGCTTTAGTTGCAGTCGGAACGCAGGCTGACATTCTCCTGGAGGCAGGGTGACTTCAGGCAGGGGGTACCAGATGGAATGCGAAGCCGAGGGTTATTCTCAGTGCAGCTCAGACTAGGGTAATGAGGCAGACTTGCACGGAATGTTGGACCTGCTAGAAAGGTGTTCGTCGACCTGTGGGAGTGTTGAGGAAATCAAGCTGTCCCAAGAAAGAGTGTAGTCTGTTGCGCTACACTCGGCATACACAGAGTGGCTCCGAAGGGCTACGGGCCTGGATCTGGCATAGCGGGCCCATGGGGGCCTGGGGTTACTCAGTTTTCTTGCAGGGAATAGGGTGCCCACGCGAGGCTCCTAGATGTCCTGCAAAGCGGACTGACGTTAAAATAATGCAGAGCAGGGGCTTCGCTTGTGGTGCAGTGGTTGGGAATCCACCTGCCGATGCAGGGGACATGGGTTCGAGCCTTGGTCCACCAAGATCTCACATGCTGCGGAGCAACTAAGCCCGTGCTCCACAACGACTGAGCCTGCGCTCTAGAGTCCGGGAGCCACAACGACTGAGCCCGCATGCCACAACTACTGAAGTCCACGTGCCTAGAGCTTCTGCTCCACAACAAGAGGAGCCACCGCAATGAGAAACCCGAGCACCGCAACGAAGAGTAGCCCCCGCTCGCTACAACTAGAGAAACCTCACATGCAGCAACGACGACCCAACACAGTAAATAAAAAATGATAAATTACATAAAAAAATAAATAAATAGACAGATAGATAAACAAATGAATAAATAAATAAACTAAAGCTGAGCAGTGGCTACGGCCTCCTGAAAACTGCTGCACGCCTCCGCTTCTGCACGGCAATTCAGAGCCTTACCTCGAGGCAAGTGCTCACGCTGAGTGTCCCGTTAGCGCCACAGCATGGTAGGATGCTGACTTTCTCCTCGAGCAGAGTGACTTCAGGTACGAGGCCCTCAAAGAATTCTACGCAGAGTGTTTTCTCATGGCAGCTCAGACGGGGGCCGTGACGAACACTTCCAGGGCACGTCGCACTGCCTAGAGATGTGGTCCTGAGGCTGTTCCAGTGCTCTGGAAATGTAGCTCTTCTTAAGGAACGAGCAGTGTGTTGCCCATCACTCGGCATACACAGAGGGCCTCCCAGGGACCGACCTTTGGGCCTCGATGTTGCTCAGCAGGCCCACAGGGGTCTGGAGGTACTCACTGATCTTGGAGGGAAAATGATGCACACCCGAAGGGCCTAGGAGTCCTGAAAAGGGTACTTCCTTTAAAATAAAGCGGAACAGGGACTTCCCTGGTGGCACAGTGCTTGAGAATCTGCCTGCCAAGGCAGGGTACACGGGTTCGAGCCCTGGTCTGGGAGGATCCCACATACCGCGGAGCAACTGGGCCCGTGAGCCACAACTACTGAGCCTGCGCCTCTGGAGCCTGTGCTCCGCAACAAGAGAGGCCGCGATAGTGAGAGGGCTACGCACCACGATGAAGAGTGGCCCCCACTTACCGCAACTGGAGAGGCCTCTAGCACAGAAACGAAGACCCAACATAGCAATCAATCAATCAATACATAAATCTTAAAAAAACAATAAAACATTAAAAACATAAAATACAATAAAGCAGAACAGCGACTAGACCTCGTGGAAAGAGCTGCATGCCTCCATTTCTGCGCGGCTACTCAGGGACTTACCTCGAGGCCAGTACTCACGTTGAGTTTCCCTTTAGCTCTAGAGCGTGGCAGGATGAGCTCCACCCCGGCCATCGAAGCACCCAGCTTAGCTAGAGAAAACTCCTTTTCTTCCCAGAGCCATGCCTACAGTGGCTAGTGGCCTGTCAACAGCAGTCAATTTCAAGTAGCTTCAAGGCAGCATGAATGGCGCTTTCAAAATGGGAAAGCCAGGCTAGTTCCATCAGGCCCCCATTTCCACGGGCACACGCAGCATACATCCCTGTGCTTTCTAACAAGTCCAAACAGACACAGGTTACCCAGTGGTTCCTTCCCTGAATGAACTCCTCGAAGCAGGGTGTTCTGCAAATAGCGAACTGTCTCAACCAAGTATCGCCACAGCTATGCCTCCGGGCCCGTGGCTCTTCAAAAGCCTGCAGTGTTACACGAGGAACTGGGCTTTAGTTGCAGTCGGAACGCAGGCTGACATTCTCCTGGAGGCAGGGTGACTTCAGGCAGGTGGTACCAGATGGAATGCGAAGCCGAGGGTTATTCTCAGTGCAGCTCAGACTAGGGTAATGAGGCAGACTTGCACGGAATGTTGGACCTGCTAGAAAGGTGTTCGTCGACCTGTGGGAGTGTTGAGGAAATCAAGCTGTCCCAAGAAAGAGTGCAGTCTGTTGCGCTACACTCGGCATACACAGAGTGGCTCCGAAGGGCTACGGGCCTGGATCTGGCATAGCGGGCCCATGGGGGCCTGGGGTTACTCAGTTTTCTTGCAGGGAATAGGGTGCCCACGCGAGGCTCCTAGATGTCCTGCAAAGCGGACTGACGTTAAAATAATGCAGAGCAGGGGCTTCGCTTGTGGTGCAGTGGTTGGGAATCCACCTGCCGATGCAGGGGACATGGGTTCGAGCCTTGGTCCACCAAGATCTCACATGCTGCGGAGCAACTAAGCCCGTGCTCCACAACGACTGAGCCTGCGCTCTAGAGTCCGGGAGCCACAACGACTGAGCCCGCATGCCACAACTACTGAAGTCCACGTGCCTAGAGCTTCTGCTCCACAACAAGAGGAGCAACCGCAATGAGAAACCCGAGCACCGCAACGAAGAGTAGCCCCCGCTCGCTGCAACTAGAGAAAGCTCACATGCAGCAACGACGACCCAACACAGTAAATAAAAAATGATAAATTACATAAAAAAATAAATAAATAGACAGATAGATAAACAAATGAATAAATAAATAAACTAAAGCTGAGCAGGGGCTATGGCCTGCTGAAAACTGCAGCACGCCTCCGCTTCTGCACGGCAATTCAGAGCCTTACCTCGAGGCAAGTGCTCACGCTGAGTGTCCTGTTAGCGCCACAGCATGGTAGGATGCTGACTTTCTCCTCGAGCAGAGTGATTTCAGGTACGAGGCCCTCGAAGAATTCTACGCAGAGTGTTTTCTCATGGCAGCTCAGACGGGGGCCGTGACGAACACTTCCAGGGCACGTCGCACTGCCTAGAGATGTGGTCCTGAGGCTGTTCCAGTACTCTGGAAATGTAGCTCTTCTTAAGGAACGAGCAGTGTGTTGCCCATCACTCGGCATACACAGAGGGCCTCCCAGGGACCGACCTTTGGGCCTCGATGTTGCTCAGCAGGCCCACAGGGGTCTGGAGGTACTCACTGATCTTGGAGGGAAAATGATGCACACCCGAAGGGCCTAGGAGTCCTGAAAAGGGTACTTCCTTTAAAATAAAGCAGAACAGGGACTTCCCTGGTGGCGCAGTGCTTGAGAATATGCCTGCCAATGCAGGGGACACGGGTTCGAGCCCTGGTCTGGGAGGATCCCACATACCGCGGAGCAACTGGGCCCGTGAGCCACAACTACTGAGCCTGCGCCTCTGGAGCCTGTGCTCCGCAACAAGAGAGGCCGCGATAGTGAGAGGCCTACGCACCGCGATGAAGAGTGGCCCCCACTTACCGCAACTGGAGAGGCCTCTAGCACAGAAACCAAGACCCAACATAGCAATCAATCAATCAATACATAAATCTTAAAAAAACAATAAAACATTAAAAACATAAAATACAATAAAGCAGAACAGCGACTAGACCTCGTGGAAAGAGCTGCATGCCTCCATTTCTGTGCGGCTACTCAGGGACTTACCTCGAGGCCAGTACTCACGTTGAGTTTCCCTTTAGCTCTAGAGCGTGGCAGGATGAGCTCCACGCCGGCCATCGAAGCACCCGGCTTAGCTAGAGAAAACTCCTTTTCTTCCCAGAGCCATGCCTACAGTGGCTAGTGGCCTGTCAACAGCAGTCAATTTCAAGTAGCTTCAAGGCAGCATGAATGGAGCTTTCAAAATGGGAAAGCAAGGCTAGTTCCATCAGGCCCCCATTTCCACGGGCACACGCAGCATACATCCCTGTGCTTTCTAACAAGTCCAAACAGACACAGGTTACCCAGTGGTTCCTTCCCTGAATCAACTCCTCGAAGCAGGGTGTTCTGCAAATAACGAACTGTCTCAACCAAAGATCGCCCCAGCTAAGCCTCCGGGCCCGTGGCTCTTCAAAAGCCTGCAGTGTTACACGAGGAACTGGGCTTTAGTTGCAGTCGGAACGCAGGCTGACATTCTCCTGGAGGCAGGGTGACTTCAGGCAGGGGGTACCAGATGGAATGCGAAGCCGAGGGTTATTCTCAGTGCAGCTCAGACTAGGGTAATGAGGCAGACTTGCACGGAATGTTGGACCTGCTAGAAAGGTGTTCGTCGACCTGTGGGAGTGTTGAGGAAATCAAGCTGTCCCAAGAAAGAGTGCAGTCTGTTGCGCTACACTCGGCATACACAGAGTGGCTCCGAAGGGCTACGGGCCCGGATCTGGCATAGCGGGCCCATGGGGGCCTGGGGTTACTCAGTTTTCTTGCAGGGAATAGGGTGCCCACGCGAGGCTCCTAGATGTCCTGCAAAGCGGACTGACGTTAAAATAATGCAGAGCAGGGGCTTCGCTTGTGGTGCAGTGGTTGGGAATCCACCTGCCGATGCAGGGGACATGGGTTCGAGCCTTGGTCCACCAAGATCTCACATGCTGCGGAGCAACTAAGCCCGTGCTCCACAACGACTGAGCCTGCGCTCTAGAGTCCGGGAGCCACAACGACTGAGCCCGCATGCCACAACTACTGAAGTCCACGTGCCTAGAGCTTCTGCTCCACAACAAGAGGAGCCACCGCAATGAGAAACCCGAGCACCGCAACGAAGAGTAGCCCCCGCTCGCTGCAACTAGAGAAAGCTCACATGCAGCAACGACGACCCAACACAGTAGAAAAAAAATGATATATTAAATAAATAAATAAATAAATAGACAGATAGATAAACAAATGAATAAATAAATAAACTAAAGCTGAGCAGGGGCTATGGCCTGCTGAAAACTGCAGCACGCCTCCGCTTCTGCACGGCAATTCAGAGCCTTACCTCGAGGCAAGTGCTCACGCTGAGTGTCCTGTTAGCGCCACAGCATGGTAGGATGCTGACTTTCTCCTCGAGCAGAGTGACTTCAGGTACGAGGCCCTCGAAGAATTCTACGCAGAGTGTTTTCTCATGGCAGCTCAGACGGGGGCCGTGACGAACACTTCCAGGGCACGTCGCACTGCCTAGAGATGTGGTCCTGAGGCTGTTCCAGTACTCTGGAAATGTAGCTCTTCTTAAGGAACGAGCAGTGTGTTGCCCATCACTCGGCATACACAGAGGGCCTCCCAGGGACCGACCTTTGGGCCTCGATGTTGCTCAGCAGGCCCACAGGGGTCTGGAGGTACTCACTGATCTTGGAGGGAAAATGATGCACACCCGAAGGGCCTAGGAGTCCTGAAAAGGGTACTTCCTTTAAAATAAAGCAGAACAGGGACTTCCCTGGTGGCGCAGTGCTTGAGAATCTGCCTGCAAATGCAGGGGACACGGGTTCGAGCCCTGGTCTGAGAGGATCACACATGCCGCGGAGCAACTGGGCACGTGAGACACAACTACTGAGCCTGCGCCTCTGGAGCCTGTGCTCCGCAACAAGAGAGGCCGCGATAGTGAGAGCCCTACGCACCGCGATGAAGAGTGGCCCCCACTTACCACAACTGGAGAGGCCCCTAGCACAGAAACCAAGACCCAGCATAGCAATCAATCAATCAATACATAAATCTTAAAAAAACAATAAAACATTAAAAACATAAAATACAATAAAGCAGAACAGCGACTAGACCTCGTGGAAAGAGCTGCATGCCTCCATTTCTGCGCGGCTACTCAGGGACTTACCTCGAGGCCAGTACTCACGTTGAGTTTCCCTTTAGCTCTAGAGCGTGGCAGGATGAGCTCCACGCCGGCCATCGAAGCACCCGGCTTAGCTAGAGAAAACTCCTTTTCTTCCCAGAGCCATGCCTACAGTGGCTAGTGGCCTGTCAACAGCAGTCAATTTCAAGTAGCTTCAAGGCAGCATGAATGGAGCTTTCAAAATGGGAAAGCAAGGCTAGTTCCATCAGGCCCCCATTTCCACGGGCACACGCAGCATACATCCCTGTGCTTTCTAACAAGTCCAAACAGACACAGGTTACCCAGTGGTTCCTTCCCTGAATCAACTCCTCGAAGCAGGGTGTTCTGCAAATAGCGAACTGTCTCAACCAAGGATCGCCCCAGCTACGCCTCCGGGCCCGTGGCTCTTCAAAAGCCTGCAGTGTTACACGAGGAACTGGGCTTTAGTTGCAGTCGGAACGCAGGCTGACATTCTCCTGGAGGCAGGGTGACTTCAGGCAGGGGGTACCAGATGGAATGCGAAGCCGAGGGTTATTCTCAGTGCAGCTCAGACTAGGGTAATGAGGCAGACTTGCACGGAATGTTGGACCTGCTAGAAAGGTGTTCGTCGACCTGTGGGAGTGTTGAGGAAATCAAGCTGTCCCAAGAAAGAGTGCAGTCTGTTGCGCTACACTCGGCATACACAGAGTGGCTCCGAAGGGCTACGGGCCCGGATCTGGCATAGCGGGCCCATGGGGGCCTGGGGTTACTCAGTTTTCTTGCAGGGAATAGGGTGCCCACGCGAGGCTCCTAGATGTCCTGCAAAGCGGACTGACGTTAAAATAATGCAGAGCAGGGGCTTCGCTTGTGGTGCAGTGGTTGGGAATCCACCTGCCGATGCAGGGGACATGGGTTCGAGCCTTGGTCCACCAAGATCTCACATGCTGCGGAGCAACTAAGCCCGTGCTCCACAACGACTGAGCCTGCGCTCTAGAGTCCGGGAGCCACAACGACTGAGCCCGCATGCCACAACTACTGAAGTCCACGTGCCTAGAGCTTCTGCTCCACAACAAGAGGAGCCACCGCAATGAGAAACCCGAGCACCGCAACGAAGAGTAGCCCCCGCTCGCTGCAACTAGAGAAAGCTCACATGCAGCAACGACGACCCAACACAGTAGAAAAAAAATGATATATTAAATAAATAAATAAATAAATAGACAGATAGATAAACAAATGAATAAATAAATAAACTAAAGCTGAGCAGGGGCTATGGCCTGCTGAAAACTGCAGCACGCCTCCGCTTCTGCACGGCAATTCAGAGCCTTACCTCGAGGCAAGTGCTCACGCTGAGTGTCCTGTTAGCGCCACAGCATGGTAGGATGCTGACTTTCTCCTCGAGCAGAGTGACTTCAGGTACGAGGCCCTCGAAGAATTCTACGCAGAGTGTTTTCTCATGGCAGCTCAGACGGGGGCCGTGACGAACACTTCCAGGGCACGTCGCACTGCCTAGAGATGTGGTCCTGAGGCTGTTCCAGTACTCTGGAAATGTAGCTCTTCTTAAGGAACGAGCAGTGTGTTGCCCATCACTCGGCATACACAGAGGGCCTCCCAGGGACCGACCTTTGGGCCTCGATGTTGCTCAGCAGGCCCACAGGGGTCTGGGGGTACTCACTGATCTTGGAGGGAAAATGATGCACACCCGAAGGGCCTAGGAGTCCTGAAAAGGGTACTTCCTTTAAAATAAAGCAGAACAGGGACTTCCCTGGTGGCGCAGTGCTTGAGAATCTGCCTGCCAATGCAGGGTACACGGGTTCGAGCCCTGGTCTGGGAGGATCCCACATACCGCGGAGCAACTGGGCCCGTGAGCCACAACTACTGAGCCTGCGCCTCTGGAGCCTGTGCTCCGCAACAAGAGAGGCCGCGATAGTGAGAGGCCTACGCACCGCGATGAAGAGTGGCCCCCACTTACCACAACTGGAGAGGCCCCTAGCACAGAAACCAAGACCCAGCATAGCAATCAATCAATCAATACATAAATCTTAAAAAAACAATAAAACATTAAAAACATAAAATACAATAAAGCAGAACAGCGACTAGACCTCGTGGAAAGAGCTGCATGCCTCCATTTCTGCGCGGCTACTCAGGGACTTACCTCGAGGCCAGTACTCACGTTGAGTTTCCCTTTAGCTCTAGAGCGTGGCAGGATGAGCTCCACGCCGGCCATCGAAGCACCCGGCTTAGCTAGAGAAAACTCCTTTTCTTCCCAGAGCCATGCCTACAGTGGCTAGTGGCCTGTCAACAGCAGTCAATTTCAAGTAGCTTCAAGGCAGCATGAATGGAGCTTTCAAAATGGGAAAGCAAGGCTAGTTCCATCAGGCCCCCATTTCCACGGGCACACGCAGCATACATCCCTGTGCTTTCTAACAAGTCCAAACAGACACAGGTTACCCAGTGGTTCCTTCCCTGAATCAACTCCTCGAAGCAGGGTGTTCTGCAAATAGCGAACTGTCTCAACCAAGGATCGCCCCAGCTACGCCTCCGGGCCCGTGGCTCTTCAAAAGCCTGCAGTGTTACACGAGGAACTGGGCTTTAGTTGCAGTCGGAACGCAGGCTGACATTCTCCTGGAGGCAGGGTGACTTCAGGCAGGGGGTACCAGATGGAATGCGAAGCCGAGGGTTATTCTCAGTGCAGCTCAGACTAGGGTAATGAGGCAGACTTGCACGGAATGTTGGACCTGCTAGAAAGGTGTTCGTCGACCTGTGGGAGTGTTGAGGAAATCAAGCTGTCCCAAGAAAGAGTGCAGTCTGTTGCGCTACACTCGGCATACACAGAGTGGCTCCGAAGGGCTACGGGCCTGGATCTGGCATAGCGGGCCCATGGGGGCCTGGGGTTACTCAGTTTTCTTGCAGGGAATAGGGTGCCCACGCGAGGCTCCTAGATGTCCTGCAAAGCGGACTGACGTTAAAATAATGCAGAGCAGGGGCTTCGCTTGTGGTGCAGTGGTTGGGAATCCACCTGCCGATGCAGGGGACATGGGTTCGAGCCTTGGTCCACCAAGATCTCACATGCTGCGGAGCAACTAAGCCCGTGCTCCACAACGACTGAGCCTGCGCTCTAGAGTCCGGGAGCCACAACGACTGAGCCCGCATGCCACAACTACTGAAGTCCACGTGCCTAGAGCTTCTGCTCCACAACAAGAGGAGCCACCGCAATGAGAAACCCGAGCACCGCAACGAAGAGTAGCCCCCGCTCGCTGCAACTAGAGAAAGCTCACATGCAGCAACGACGACCCAACACAGTAGAAAAAAAATGATATATTAAATAAATAAATAAATAAATAGACAGATAGATAAACAAATGAATAAATAAATAAACTAAAGCTGAGCAGGGGCTATGGCCTGCTGAAAACTGCAGCACGCCTCCGCTTCTGCACGGCAATTCAGAGCCTTACCTCGAGGCAAGTGCTCACGCTGAGTGTCCTGTTAGCGCCACAGCATGGTAGGATGCTGACTTTCTCCTCGAGCAGAGTGACTTCAGGTATGAGGCCCTCGAAGAATTCTACGCAGAGTGTTTTCTCATGGCAGCTCAGACGGGGGCCGTGACGAACACTTCCAGGGCACGTCGCACTGCCTAGAGATGTGGTCCTGAGGCTGTTCCAGTACTCTGGAAATGTAGCTCTTCTTAAGGAACGAGCAGTGTGTTGCCCATCACTCGGCATACACAGAGGGCCTCCCAGGGACCGACCTTTGGGCCTCGATGTTGCTCAGCAGGCCCACAGGGGTCTGGAGGTACTCACTGATCTTGGAGGGAAAATGATGCACACCCGAAGGGCCTAGGAGTCCTGAAAAGGGTACTTCCTTTAAAATAAAGCAGAACAGGGGCTTCCCTGGTGGCACAGTGCTTGAGAATCTGCCTGCCAATGCAGGGTACACGGGTTCGAGCCCTGGTCTGGGAGGATCCCACATACCGCGGAGCAACTGGGCCCGTGAGACACAACTACTGAGCCTGCGCCTCTGGAGCCTGTGCTCCGCAACAAGAGAGGCCGCGATAGTGAGAGGCCTACGCACCGCGATGAAGAGTGGCCCCCACTTACCGCAACTGGAGAGGCCTCTAGCACAGAAACCAAGACCCAACATAGCAATCAATCAATCAATACATAAATCTTAAAAAAACAATAAAACATTAAAAACATAAAATACAATAAAGCAGAACAGCGACTAGACCTCGTGGAAAGAGCTGCATGCCTCCATTTCTGCGCGGCTACTCAGGGACTTACCTCGAGGCCAGTACTCACGTTGAGTTTCCCTTTAGCTCTAGAGCGTGGCAGGATGAGCTCCACGCCGGCCATCGAAGCACCCGGCTTAGCTAGAGAAAACTCCTTTTCTTCCCAGAGCCATGCCTACAGTGGCTAGTGGCCTGTCAACAGCAGTCAATTTCAAGTAGCTTCAAGGCAGCATGAATGGAGCTTTCAAAATGGGAAAGCAAGGCTAGTTCCATCAGGCCCCCATTTCCACGGGCACACGCAGCATACATCCCTGTGCTTTCTAACAAGTCCAAACAGACACAGGTTACCCAGTGGTTCCTTCCCTGAATCAACTCCTCGAAGCAGGGTGTTCTGCAAATAGCGAACTGTCTCAACCAAGGATCGCCCCAGCTAAGCCTCCGGGCCCGTGGCTCTTCAAAAGCCTGCAGTGTTACACGAGGAACTGGGCTTTAGTTGCAGTCGGAACGCAGGCTGACATTCTCCTGGAGGCAGGGTGACTTCAGGCAGGGGGTACCAGATGGAATGCGAAGCCGAGGGTTATTCTCAGTGCAGCTCAGACTAGGGTAATGAGGCAGACTTGCACGGAATGTTGGACCTGCTAGAAAGGTGTTCGTCGACCTGTGGGAGTGTTGAGGAAATCAAGCTGTCCCAAGAAAGAGTGCAGTCTGTTGCGCTACACTCGGCATACACAGAGTGGCTCCGAAGGGCTACGGGCCCGGATCTGGCATAGCGGGCCCATGGGGGCCTGGGGTTACTCAGTTTTCTTGCAGGGAATAGGGTGCCCACGCGAGGCTCCTAGATGTCCTGCAAAGCGGACTGACGTTAAAATAATGCAGAGCAGGGGCTTCGCTTGTGGTGCAGTGGTTGGGAATCCACCTGCCGATGCAGGGGACATGGGTTCGAGCCTTGGTCCACCAAGATCTCACATGCTGCGGAGCAACTAAGCCCGTGCTCCACAACGACTGAGCCTGCGCACTAGAGTCCGGGAGCCACAACGACTGAGCCCGCATGCCACAACTACTGAAGTCCACGTGCCTAGAGCTTCTGCTCCACAACAAGAGGAGCCACCGCAATGAGAAACCCGAGCACCGCAACGAAGAGTAGCCCCCGCTCGCTGCAACTAGAGAAAGCTCACATGCAGCAACGACGACCCAACACAGTAGAAAAAAAATGATATATTAAATAAATAAATAAATAAATAGACAGATAGATAAACAAATGAATAAATAAATAAACTAAAGCTGAGCAGGGGCTATGGCCTGCTGAAAACTGCAGCACGCCTCCGCTTCTGCACGGCAATTCAGAGCCTTACCTCGAGGCAAGTGCTCACACTGAGTGTCCTGTTAGCGCCACAGCATGGTAGGATGCTGACTTTCTCCTCGAGCAGAGTGACTTCAGGTACGAGGCCCTCGAAGAATTCTACGCAGAGTGTTTTCTCATGGCAGCTCAGACGGGGGCCGTGACGAACACTTCCAGGGCACGTCGCACTGCCTAGAGATGTGGTCCTGAGGCTGTTCCAGTACTCTGGAAATGTAGCTCTTCTTAAGGAACGAGCAGTGTGTTGCCCATCACTCGGCATACACAGAGGGCCTCCCAGGGACCGACCTTTGGGCCTCGATGTTGCTCAGCAGGCCCACAGGGGTCTGGAGGTACTCACTGATCTTGGAGGGAAAATGATGCACACCCGAAGGGCCTAGGAGTCCTGAAAAGGGTACTTCCTTTAAAATAAAGCAGAACAGGGGCTTCCCTGGTGGCGCAGTGGTTGAGAGTCTGCCTGCCAATGCAGGGGACACGGGTTCGAGCCCTGGTCTGGGAGGATCCCACATACCGCGGAGCAACTGGGCCCGTGAGCCACAACTACTGAGCCTGCGCCTCTGGAGCCTGTGCTCCGCAACAAGAGAGGCCGCGATAGTGAGAGGCCTACGCACCGCGATGAAGAGTGGCCCCCACTTACCACAACTGGAGAGGCCCCTAGCACAGAAACCAAGACCCAACATAGCAATCAATCAATCAATACATAAATCTTAAAAAAACAATAAAACATTAAAAACATAAAATACAATAAAGCAGAACAGCGACTAGACCTCGTGGAAAGAGCTGCATGCCTCCATTTCTGCGCGGCTACTCAGGGACTTACCTCGAGGCCAGTACTCACGTTGAGTTTCCCTTTAGCTCTAGAGCGTGGCAGGATGAGCTCCACGCCGGCCATCGAAGCACCCGGCTTAGCTAGAGAAAACTCCTTTTCTTCCCAGAGCCATGCCTACAGTGGCTAGTGGCCTGTCAACAGCAGTCAATTTCAAGTAGCTTCAAGGCAGCATGAATGGAGCTTTCAAAATGGGAAAGCAAGGCTAGTTCCATCAGGCCCCCATTTCCACGGGCACACGCAGCATACATCCCTGTGCTTTCTAACAAGTCCAAACAGACACAGGTTACCCAGTGGTTCCTTCCCTGAATCAACTCCTCGAAGCAGGGTGTTCTGCAAATAGCGAACTGTCTCAACCAAGGATCGCCCCAGCTAAGCCTCCGGGCCCGTGGCTCTTCAAAAGCCTGCAGTGTTACACGAGGAACTGGGCTTTAGTTGCAGTCGGAACGCAGGCTGACATTCTCCTGGAGGCAGGGTGACTTCAGGCAGGGGGTACCAGATGGAATGCGAAGCCGAGGGTTATTCTCAGTGCAGCTCAGACTAGGGTAATGAGGCAGACTTGCACGGAATGTTGGACCTGCTAGAAAGGTGTTCGTCGACCTGTGGGAGTGTTGAGGAAATCAAGCTGTCCCAAGAAAGAGTGCAGTCTGTTGCGCTACACTCGGCATACACAGAGTGGCTCCGAAGGGCTACGGGCCCGGATCTGGCATAGCGGGCCCATGGGGGCCTGGGGTTACTCAGTTTTCTTGCAGGGAATAGGGTGCCCACGCGAGGCTCCTAGATGTCCTGCAAAGCGGACTGACGTTAAAATAATGCAGAGCAGGGGCTTCGCTTGTGGTGCAGTGGTTGGGAATCCACCTGCCGATGCAGGGGACATGGGTTCGAGCCTTGGTCCACCAAGATCTCACATGCTGCGGAGCAACTAAGCCCGTGCTCCACAACGACTGAGCCTGCGCTCTAGAGTCCGGGAGCCACAACGACTGAGCCCGCATGCCACAACTACTGAAGTCCACGTGCCTAGAGCTTCTGCTCCACAACAAGAGGAGCCACCGCAATGAGAAACCCGAGCACCGCAACGAAGAGTAGCCCCCGCTCGCTGCAACTAGAGAAAGCTCACATGCAGCAACGACGACCCAACACAGTAGAAAAAAAATGATAAATTACATAAAAACATAAACAAATAGACAGATAGATAAACAAATGAATAAATAAATAAACTAAAGCTGAGCAGGGGCTATGGCCTGCTGAAAACTGCAGCACGCCTCCGCTTCTGCACGGCAATTCAGAGCCTTACCTCGAGGCAAGTGCTCACGCTGAGTGTCCTGTTAGCGCCACAGCATGGTAGGATGCTGACTTTCTCCTCGAGCAGAGTGACTTCAGGTACGAGGCCCTCGAAGAATTCTACGCAGAGTGTTTTCTCATGGCAGCTCAGACGGGGGCCGTGACGAACACTTCCAGGGCACGTCGCACTGCCTAGAGATGTGGTCCTGAGGCTGTTCCAGTGCTCTGGAAATGTAGCTCTTCTTAAGGAACGAGCAGTGTGTTGCCCATCACTCGGCATACACAGAGGGCCTCCCAGGGACCGACCTTTGGGCCTCGATGTTGCTCAGCAGGCCCACAGGGGTCTGGAGGTACTCACTGATCTTGGAGGGAAAATGATGCACACCCGAAGGGCCTAGGAGTCCTGAAAAGGGTACTTCCTTTAAAATAAAGCAGAACAGGGACTTCCCTGGTGGCACAGTGCTTGAGAATCTGCCTGCCAAGGCAGGGTACACGGGTTCGAGCCCTGGTCTGGGAGGATCCCACATACCGCGGAGCAACTGGGCCCGTGAGCCACAACTACTGAGCCTGCGCCTCTGGAGCCTGTGCTCCGCAACAAGAGAGGCCGCGATAGTGAGAGGCCTACGCACCGCGATGAAGAGTGGCCCCCACTTACCGCAACTGGAGAGGCCTCTAGCACAGAAACCAAGACCCAACATAGCAATCAATCAATCAATACATAAATCTTAAAAAAACAATAAAACATTAAAAACATAAAATACAATAAAGCAGAACAGCGACTAGACCTCGTGGAAAGAGCTGCATGCCTCCATTTCTGCGCGGCTACTCAGGGACTTACCTCGAGGCCAGTACTCACGTTGAGTTTCCCTTTAGCTCTAGAGCGTGGCAGGATGAGCTCCACGCCGGCCATCGAAGCACCCGGCTTAGCTAGAGAAAACTCCTTTTCTTCCCAGAGCCATGCCTACAGTGGCTAGTGGCCTGTCAACAGCAGTCAATTTCAAGTAGCTTCAAGGCAGCATGAATGAAGCTTTCAAAATGGGAAAGCAAGGCTAGTTCCATCAGGCCCCCATTTCCACGGGCACACGCAGCATACATCCCTGTGCTTTCTAACAAGTCCAAACAGACACAGGTTACCCAGTGGTTCCTTCCCTGAATCAACTCCTCGAAGCAGGGTGTTCTGCAAATAGCGAACTGTCTCAACCAAGGATCGCCCCAGCTAAGCCTCCGGGCCCGTGGCTCTTCAAAAGCCTGCAGTGTTACACGAGGAACTGGGCTTTAGTTGCAGTCGGAACGCAGGCTGACATTCTCCTGGAGGCAGGGTGACTTCAGGCAGGGGGTACCAGATGGAATGCGAAGCCGAGGGTTATTCTCAGTGCAGCTCAGACTAGGGTAATGAGGCAGACTTGCACGGAATGTTGGACCTGCTAGAAAGGTGTTCGTCGACCTGTGGGAGTGTTGAGGAAATCAAGCTGTCCCAAGAAAGAGTGCAGTCTGTTGCGCTACACTCGGCATACACAGAGTGGCTCCGAAGGGCTACGGGCCTGGATCTGGCATAGCGGGCCCATGGGGGCCTGGGGTTACTCAGTTTTCTTGCAGGGAATAGGGTGCCCACGCGAGGCTCCTAGATGTCCTGCAAAGCGGACTGACGTTAAAATAATGCAGAGCAGGGGCTTCGCTTGTGGTGCAGTGGTTGGGAATCCACCTGCCGATGCAGGGGACATGGGTTCGAGCCTTGGTCCACCAAGATCTCACATGCTGCGGAGCAACTAAGCCCGTGCTCCACAACGACTGAGCCTGCGCTCTAGAGTCCGGGAGCCACAACGACTGAGCCCGCATGCCACAACTACTGAAGTCCACGTGCCTAGAGCTTCTGCTCCACAACAAGAGGAGCCACCGCAATGAGAAACCCGAGCACCGCAACGAAGAGTAGCCCCCGCTCGCTGCAACTAGAGAAAGCTCACATGCAGCAACGACGACCCAACACAGTAGAAAAAAAATGATATATTAAATAAATAAATAAATAAATAGACAGATAGATAAACAAATGAATAAATAAATAAACTAAAGCTGAGCAGGGGCTATGGCCTGCTGAAAACTGCAGCACGCCTCCGCTTCTGCACGGCAATTCAGAGCCTTACCTCGAGGCAAGTGCTCACGCTGAGTGTCCTGTTAGCGCCACAGCATGGTAGGATGCTGACTTTCTCCTCGAGCAGAGTGACTTCAGGTACGAGGCCCTCGAAGAATTCTACGCAGAGTGTTTTCTCATGGCAGCTCAGACGGGGGCCGTGACGAACACTTCCAGGGCGCGTCACACTGCCTAGAGATGTGGTCCTGAGGCTGTTCCAGTGCTCTGGAAATGTAGCTCTTCTTAAGGAACGAGCAGTGTTTTGCCCATCACTCGGCATACACAGAGGGCCTCCCAGGGACCGACCTTTGGGCCTCGATGTTGCTCAGCAGGCCCACAGGGGTCTGGAGGTACTCACTGATCTTGGAGGGAAAATGATGCACACCCGAAGGGCCTAGGAGTCCTGAAAAGGGTACTTCCTTTAAAATAAAGCAGAACAGGGACTTCCCTGGTGGCACAGTGCTTGAGAATCTGCCTGCCAAGGCAGGGTACACGGGTTCGAGCCCTGGTCTGGGAGGATCCCACATACCGCGGAGCAACTGGGCCCGTGAGCCACAACTACTGAGCCTGCGCCTCTGGAGCCTGTGCTCCGCAACAAGAGAGGCCGCGATAGTGAGAGGCCTACGCACCGCGATGAAGAGTGGCCCCCACTTACCGCAACTGGAGAGGCCTCTAGCAAAGAAACCAAGACCCAACATAGCGATCAATCAATCAATACATAAATCTTAAAAAAACAATAAAACATTAAAAACATAAAATACAATAAAGCAGAACAGCGACTAGACCTCGTGGAAAGAGCTGCATGCCTCCATTTCTGCGCGGCTACTCAGGGACTTACCTCGAGGCCAGTACTCACGTTGAGTTTCCCTTTAGCTCTAGAGCGTGGCAGGATGAGCTCCACGCCGGCCATCGAAGCACCCGGCTTAGCTAGAGAAAACTCCTTTTCTTCCCAGAGCCATGCCTACAGTGGCTAGTGGCCTGTCAACAGCAGTCAATTTCAAGTAGCTTCAAGGCAGCATGAATGGAGCTTTCAAAATGGGAAAGCAAGGCTAGTTCCATCAGGCCCCCATTTCCACGGGCACACGCAGCATACATCCCTGTGCTTTCTAACAAGTCCAAACAGACACAGGTTACCCAGTGGTTCCTTCCCTGAATCAACTCCTCGAAGCAGGGTGTTCTGCAAATAGCGAACTGTCTCAACCAAGGATCGCCCCAGCTACGCCTCCGGGCCCGTGGCTCTTCAAAAGCCTGCAGTGTTACACGAGGAACTGGGCTTTAGTTGCAGTCGGAACGCAGGCCGACATTCTCCTGGAGGCAGGGTGACTTCAGGCAGGGGGTACCAGATGGAATGCGAAGCCGAGGGTTATTCTCAGTGCAGCTCAGACTAGGGTAATGAGGCAGACTTGCACGGAATGTTGGACCTGCTAGAAAGGTGTTCGTCGACCTGTGGGAGTGTTGAGGAAATCAAGCTGTCCCAAGAAAGAGTGCAGTCTGTTGCGCTACACTCGGCATACACAGAGTGGCTCCGAAGGGCTACGGGCCTGGATCTGGCATAGCGGGCCCATGGGGGCCTGGGGTTACTCAGTTTTCTTGCAGGGAATAGGGTGCCCACGCGAGGCTCCTAGATGTCCTGCAAAGCGGACTGACGTTAAAATAATGCAGAGCAGGGGCTTCGCTTGTGGTGCAGTGGTTGGGAATCCACCTGCCGATGCAGGGGACATGGGTTCGAGCCTTGGTCCACCAAGATCTCACATGCTGCGGAGCAACTAAGCCCGTGCTCCACAACGACTGAGCCTGTGCTCTAGAGTCCGGGAGCCACAACGACTGAGCCCGCATGCCACAACTACTTAAGTCCACGTGCCTAGAGCTTCTGCTCCACAACAAGAGGAGCCACCGCAATGAGAAACCCGAGCACCGCAACGAACAGTAGCCCCCGCTCGCTGCAACTAGAGAAAGCTCACATGCAGCAACGACGACCCAACACAGTAAATAAAAAATGATAAATTACATAAAAAAATAAATAAATAGACAGATAGATAAACAAATGAATAAATAAATAAACTAAAGCTGAGCAGGGGCTATGGCCTGCTGAAAACTGCAGCACGCCTCCGCTTCTGCACGGCAATTCAGAGCCTTACCTCGAGGCAAGTGCTCACGCTGAGTGTCCTGTTAGCGCCACAGCATGGTAGGATGCTGACTTTCTCCTCGAGCAGAGTGACTTCAGGTACGAGGCCCTCGAAGAATTCTACGCAGAGTGTTTTCTCATGGCAGCTCAGACGGGGGCCGTGACGAACACTTCCAGGGCACGTCGCACTGCCTAGAGATGTGGTACTGAGGCTGTTCCAGTGTTCTGGAAATGTAGCTCTTCTTAAGGAACGAGCAGTGTGTTGCCCATCACTCGGCATACACAGAGGGCCTCCCAGGGACCGACCTTTGGGCCTCGATGTTGCTCAGCAGGCCCACAGGGGTCTGGAGGTACTCACTGATCTTGGAGGGAAAATGATGCACACCCGAAGGGCCTAGGAGTCCTGAAAAGGGTACTTCCTTTAAAATAAAGCAGAACAGGGACTTCCCTGGTGGAGCAGTGGTTGAGAATATGCCTGCCAAGGCAGGGTACACGGGTTCGAGCCCTGGTCTGGGAGGATCCCACATACCGCGGAGCAACTGGGCCCGTGAGCCACAACTACTGAGCCTGCGCCTCTGGAGCCTGTGCTCCGCAACAAGAGAGGCCGCGATAGTGAGAGGCCTACGCACCGCGATGAAGAGTGGCCCCCACTTACCGCAACTGGAGAGGCCCCTAGCACAGAAACGAAGACCCAACATAGCAATCAATCAATCAATACATAAATCTTAAAAAAACAATAAAACATTAAAAACATAAAATACAATAAAGCAGAACAGCGACTAGACCTCGTGGAAAGAGCTGCATGCCTCCATTTCTGCGCGGCTACTCAGGGACTTACCTCGAGGCCAGTACTCACGTTGAGTTTCCCTTTAGCTCTAGAGCGTGGCAGGATGAGCTCCACGCCGGCCATCGAAGCACCCGGCTTAGCTAGAGAAAACTCCTTTTCTTCCCAGAGCCATGCCTACAGTGGCTAGTGGCCTGTCAACAGCAGTCAATTTCAAGTAGCTTCAAGGCAGCATGAATGGAGCTTTCAAAATGGGAAAGCAAGGCTAGTTCCATCAGGCCCCCATTTCCACGGGCACACGCAGCATACATCCCTGTGCTTTCTAACAAGTCCAAACAGACACAGGTTACCCAGTGGTTCCTTCCCTGAATCAACTCCTCGAAGCAGGGTGTTCTGCAAATAGCGAACTGTCTCAACCAAGGATCGCCCCAGCTAAGCCTCCGGGCCCGTGGCTCTTCAAAAGCCTGCAGTGTTACACGAGGAACTGGGCTTTAGTTGCAGTCGGAACGCAGGCTGACATTCTCCTGGAGGCAGGGTGACTTCAGGCAGGGGGTACCAGATGGAATGCGAAGCCGAGGGTTATTCTCAGTGCAGCTCAGACTAGGGTAATGAGGCAGACTTGCACGGAATGTTGGACCTGCTAGAAAGGTGTTCGTCGACCTGTGGGAGTGTTGAGGAAATCAAGCTGTCCCAAGAAAGAGTGCAGTCTGTTGCGCTACACTCGGCATACACAGAGTGGCTCCGAAGGGCTACGGGCCTGGATCTGGCATAGCGGGCCCATGGGGGCCTGGGGTTACTCAGTTTTCTTGCAGGGAATAGGGTGCCCACGCGAGGCTCCTAGATGTCCTGCAAAGCGGACTGACGTTAAAATAATGCAGAGCAGGGGCTTCGCTTGTGGTGCAGTGGTTGGGAATCCACCTGCCGATGCAGGGGACATGGGTTCGAGCCTTGGTCCACCAAGATCTCACATGCTGCGGAGCAACTAAGCCCGTGCTCCACAACGACTGAGCCTGCGCTCTAGAGTCCGGGAGCCACAACGACTGAGCCCGCATGCCACAACTACTGAAGTCCACGTGCCTAGAGCTTCTGCTCCACAACAAGAGGAGCCACCGCAATGAGAAACCCGAGCACCGCAACGAAGAGTAGCCCCCGCTCGCTACAACTAGAGAAAGCTCACATGCAGCAACGACGACCCAACACAGTAAATAAAAAATGATAAATTACATAAAAAAATAAATAAATAGACAGATAGATAAACAAATGAATAAATAAATAAACTAAAGCTGAGCAGGGGCTATGGCCTGCTGAAAACTGCAGCACGCCTCCGCTTCTGCACGGCAATTCAGAGCCTTACCTCGAGGCAAGTGCTCACGCTGAGTGTCCTGTTAGCGCCACAGCATGGTAGGATGCTGACTTTCTCCTCGAGCAGAGTGACTTCAGGTACGAGGCCCTCGAAGAATTCTACGCAGAGTGTTTTCTCATGGCAGCTCAGACGGGGGCCGTGACGAACACTTCCAGGGCACGTCGCACTGCCTAGAGATGTGGTACTGAGGCTGTTCCAGTGCTCTGGAAATGTAGCTCTCCTTAAGGAACGAGCAGTGTGTTGCCCATCACTCGGCATACACAGAGGGCCTCCCAGGGACCGACCTTTGGGCCTCGATGTTGCTCAGCAGGCCCACAGGGGTCTGGAGGTACTCACTGATCTTGGAGGGAAAATGATGCACACCCGAAGGGCCTAGGAGTCCTGAAAAGGGTACTTCCTTTAAAATAAAGCAGAACAGGGGCTTCCCTGGTGGAGCAGTGGTTGAGAATATGCCTGCCAAGGCAGGGTACACGGGTTCGAGCCCTGGTCTGGGAGGATCCCACATACCGCGGAGCAACTGGGCCCGTGAGCCACAACTACTGAGCCTGCGCCTCTGGAGCCTGTGCTCCGCAACAAGAGAGGCCGCGATAGTGAGAGGCCTACGCACCGCGATGAAGAGTGGCCCCCACTTACCGCAACTGGAGAGGCCCCTAGCACAGAAACGAAGACCCAACATAGCAATCAATCAATCAATACATAAATCTTAAAAAAACAATAAAACATTAAAAACATAAAATACAATAAAGCAGAACAGCGACTAGACCTCGTGGAAAGAGCTGCATGCCTCCATTTCTGCGCGGCTACTCAGGGACTTACCTCGAGGCCAGTACTCACGTTGAGTTTCCCTTTAGCTCTAGAGCGTGGCAGGATGAGCTCCACGCCGGCCATCGAAGCACCCGGCTTAGCTAGAGAAAACTCCTTTTCTTCCCAGAGCCATGCCTACAGTGGCTAGTGGCCTGTCAACAGCAGTCAATTTCAAGTAGCTTCAAGGCAGCATGAATGGAGCTTTCAAAATGGGAAAGCAAGGCTAGTTCCATCAGGCCCCCATTTCCACGGGCACACGCAGCATACATCCCTGTGCTTTCTAACAAGTCCAAACAGACACAGGTTACCCAGTGGTTCCTTCCCTGAATCAACTCCTCGAAGCAGGGTGTTCTGCAAATAGCGAACTGTCTCAACCAAGGATCGCCCCAGCTACGCCTCCGGGCCCGTGGCTCTTCAAAAGCCTGCAGTGTTACACGAGGAACTGGGCTTTAGTTGCAGTCGGAACGCAGGCTGACATTCTCCTGGAGGCAGGGTGACTTCAGGCAGGGGGTACCAGATGGAATGCGAAGCCGAGGGTTATTCTCAGTGCAGCTCAGACTAGGGTAATGAGGCAGACTTGCACGGAATGTTGGACCTGCTAGAAAGGTGTTCGTCGACCTGTGGGAGTGTTGAGGAAATCAAGCTGTCCCAAGAAAGAGTGCAGTCTGTTGCGCTACACTCGGCATACACAGAGTGGCTCCGAAGGGCTACGGGCCTGGATCTGGCATAGCGGGCCCATGGGGGCCTGGGGTTACTCAGTTTTCTTGCAGGGAATAGGGTGCCCACGCGAGGCTCCTAGATGTCCTGCAAAGCGGACTGACGTTAAAATAATGCAGAGCAGGGGCTTCGCTTGTGGTGCAGTGGTTGGGAATCCACCTGCCGATGCAGGGGACATGGGTTCGAGCCTTGGTCCACCAAGATCTCACATGCTGCGGAGCAACTAAGCCCGTGCTCCACAACGACTGAGCCTGCGCTCTAGAGTCCGGGAGCCACAACGACTGAGCCCGCATGCCACAACTACTGAAGTCCACGTGCCTAGAGCTTCTGCTCCACAACAAGAGGAGCCACCGCAATGAGAAACCCGAGCACCGCAACGAAGAGTAGCCCCCGCTCGCTACAACTAGAGAAAGCTCACATGCAGCAACGACGACCCAACACAGTAAATAAAAAATGATAAATTACATAAAAAAATAAATAAATAGACAGATAGATAAACAAATGAATAAATAAATAAACTAAAGCTGAGCAGGGGCTATGGCCTGCTGAAAACTGCAGCACGCCTCCGCTTCTGCACGGCAATTCAGAGCCTTACCTCGAGGCAAGTGCTCACGCTGAGTGTCCTGTTAGCGCCACAGCATGGTAGGATGCTGACTTTCTCCTCGAGCAGAGTGACTTCAGGTACGAGGCCCTCGAAGAATTCTACGCAGAGTGTTTTCTCATGGCAGCTCAGACGGGGGCCGTGACGAACACTTCCAGGGCACGTCGCACTGCCTAGAGATGTGGTACTGAGGCTGTTCCAGTGCTCTGGAAATGTAGCTCTCCTTAAGGAACGAGCAGTGTGTTGCCCATCACTCGGCATACACAGAGGGCCTCCCAGGGACCGACCTTTGGGCCTCGATGTTGCTCAGCAGGCCCACAGGGGTCTGGAGGTACTCACTGATCTTGGAGGGAAAATGATGCACACCCGAAGGGCCTAGGAGTCCTGAAAAGGGTACTTCCTTTAAAATAAAGCAGAACAGGGGCTTCCCTGGTGGAGCAGTGGTTGAGAATATGCCTGCCAAGGCAGGGTACACGGGTTCGAGCCCTGGTCTGGGAGGATCCCACATACCGCGGAGCAACTGGGCCCGTGAGCCACAACTACTGAGCCTGCGCCTCTGGAGCCTGTGCTCCGCAACAAGAGAGGCCGCGATAGTGAGAGGCCTACGCACCGCGATGAAGAGTGGCCCCCACTTACCGCAACTGGAGAGGCCCCTAGCACAGAAACGAAGACCCAACATAGCAATCAATCAATCAATACATAAATCTTAAAAAAACAATAAAACATTAAAAACATAAAATACAATAAAGCAGAACAGCGACTAGACCTCGTGGAAAGAGCTGCATGCCTCCATTTCTGCGCGGCTACTCAGGGACTTACCTCGAGGCCAGTACTCACGTTGAGTTTCCCTTTAGCTCTAGAGCGTGGCAGGATGAGCTCCACGCCGGCCATCGAAGCACCCGGCTTAGCTAGAGAAAACTCCTTTTCTTCCCAGAGCCATGCCTACAGTGGCTAGTGGCCTGTCAACAGCAGTCAATTTCAAGTAGCTTCAAGGCAGCATGAATGGAGCTTTCAAAATGGGAAAGCAAGGCTAGTTCCATCAGGCCCCCATTTCCACGGGCACACGCAGCATACATCCCTGTGCTTTCTAACAAGTCCAAACAGACACAGGTTACCCAGTGGTTCCTTCCCTGAATCAACTCCTCGAAGCAGGGTGTTCTGCAAATAGCGAACTGTCTCAACCAAGGATCGCCCCAGCTACGCCTCCGGGCCCGTGGCTCTTCAAAAGCCTGCAGTGTTACACGAGGAACTGGGCTTTAGTTGCAGTCGGAACGCAGGCTGACATTCTCCTGGAGGCAGGGTGACTTCAGGCAGGGGGTACCAGATGGAATGCGAAGCCGAGGGTTATTCTCAGTGCAGCTCAGACTAGGGTAATGAGGCAGACTTGCACGGAATGTTGGACCTGCTAGAAAGGTGTTCGTCGACCTGTGGGAGTGTTGAGGAAATCAAGCTGTCCCAAGAAAGAGTGCAGTCTGTTGCGCTACACTCGGCATACACAGAGTGGCTCCGAAGGGCTACGGGCCTGGATCTGGCATAGCGGGCCCATGGGGGCCTGGGGTTACTCAGTTTTCTTGCAGGGAATAGGGTGCCCACGCGAGGCTCCTAGATGTCCTGCAAAGCGGACTGACGTTAAAATAATGCAGAGCAGGGGCTTCGCTTGTGGTGCAGTGGTTGGGAATCCACCTGCCGATGCAGGGGACATGGGTTCGAGCCTTGGTCCACCAAGATCTCACATGCTGCGGAGCAACTAAGCCCGTGCTCCACAACGACTGAGCCTGCGCTCTAGAGTCCGGGAGCCACAACGACTGAGCCCGCATGCCACAACTACTGAAGTCCACGTGCCTAGAGCTTCTGCTCCACAACAAGAGGAGCCACCGCAATGAGAAACCCGAGCACCGCAACGAAGAGTAGCCCCCGCTCGCTACAACTAGAGAAAGCTCACATGCAGCAACGACGACCCAACACAGTAAATAAAAAATGATAAATTACATAAAAAAATAAATAAATAGACAGATAGATAAACAAATGAATAAATAAATAAACTAAAGCTGAGCAGGGGCTATGGCCTGCTGAAAACTGCAGCACGCCTCCGCTTCTGCACGGCAATTCAGAGCCTTACCTCGAGGCAAGTGCTCACGCTGAGTGTCCTGTTAGCGCCACAGCATGGTAGGATGCTGACTTTCTCCTCGAGCAGAGTGACTTCAGGTACGAGGCCCTCGAAGAATTCTACGCAGAGTGTTTTCTCATGGCAGCTCAGACGGGGGCCGTGACGAACACTTCCAGGGCACGTCGCACTGCCTAGAGATGTGGTCCTGAGGCTGTTCCAGTGCTCTGGAAATGTAGCTCTTCTTAAGGAACGAGCAGTGTGTTGCCCATCACTCGGCATACACAGAGGGCCTCCCAGGGACCGACCTTTGGGCCTCGATGTTGCTCAGCAGGCCCACAGGGGTCTGGAGGTACTCACTGATCTTGGAGGGAAAATGATGCACACCCGAAGGGCCTAGGAGTCCTGAAAAGGGTACTTCCTTTAAAATAAAGCAGAACAGGGACTTCCCTGGTGGCACAGTGCTTGAGAATCTGCCTGCCAATGCAGGGGACACGGGTTCGAGCCCTGGTCTGGGAGGATCCCACATACCGCGGAGCAACTGGGCCCGTGAGCCACAACTACTGAGCCTGCGCCTCTGGAGCCTGTGCTCCGCAACAAGAGAGGCCGCGATAGTGAGAGGCCTACGCACCGCGATGAAGAGTGGCCCCCACTTACCGCAACTGGAGAGGCCTCTAGCACAGAAACGAAGACCCAACATAGCAATCAATCAATCAATACATAAATCTTAAAAAAACAATAAAACATTAAAAACATAAAATACAATAAAGCAGAACAGCGACTAGACCTCGTGGAAAGAGCTGCATGCCTCCATTTCTGCGCGGCTACTCAGGGACTTACCTCGAGGCCAGTACTCACGTTGAGTTTCCCTTTAGCTCTAGAGCGTGGCAGGATGAGCTCCACGCCGGCCATCGAAGCACCCGGCTTAGCTAGAGAAAACTCCTTTTCTTCCCAGAGCCATGCCTACAGTGGCTAGTGGCCTGTCAACAGCAGTCAATTTCAAGTAGCTTCAAGGCAGCATGAATGGAGCTTTCAAAATGGGAAAGCAAGGCTAGTTCCATCAGGCCCCCATTTCCACGGGCACACGCAGCATACATCCCTGTGCTTTCTAACAAGTCCAAACAGACACAGGTTACCCAGTGGTTCCTTCCCTGAATCAACTCCTCGAAGCAGGGTGTTCTGCAAATAGCGAACTGTCTCAACCAAGGATCGCCCCAGCTACGCCTCCGGGCCCGTGGCTCTTCAAAAGCCTGCAGTGTTACACGAGGAACTGGGCTTTAGTTGCAGTCGGAACGCAGGCTGACATTCTCCTGGAGGCAGGGTGACTTCAGGCAGGGGGTACCAGATGGAATGCGAAGCCGAGGGTTATTCTCAGTGCAGCTCAGACTAGGGTAATGAGGCAGACTTGCACGGAATGTTGGACCTGCTAGAAAGGTGTTCGTCGACCTGTGGGAGTGTTGAGGAAATCAAGCTGTCCCAAGAAAGAGTGCAGTCTGTTGCGCTACACTCGGCATACACAGAGTGGCTCCGAAGGGCTACGGGCCTGGATCTGGCATAGCGGGCCCATGGGGGCCTGGGGTTACTCAGTTTTCTTGCAGGGAATAGGGTGCCCACGCGAGGCTCCTAGATGTCCTGCAAAGCGGACTGACGTTAAAATAATGCAGAGCAGGGGCTTCGCTTGTGGTGCAGTGGTTGGGAATCCACCTGCCGATGCAGGGGACATGGGTTCGAGCCTTGGTCCACCAAGATCTCACATGCTGCGGAGCAACTAAGCCCGTGCTCCACAACGACTGAGCCTGCGCTCTAGAGTCCGGGAGCCACAACGACTGAGCCCGCATGCCACAACTACTGAAGTCCACGTGCCTAGAGCTTCTGCTCCACAACAAGAGGAGCCACCGCAATGAGAAACCCGAGCACCGCAACGAAGAGTAGCCCCCGCTCGCTACAACTAGAGAAAGCTCACATGCAGCAACGACGACCCAACACAGTAAATAAAAAATGATAAATTACATAAAAAAATAAATAAATAGACAGATAGATAAACAAATGAATAAATAAATAAACTAAAGCTGAGCAGGGGCTATGGCCTGCTGAAAACTGCTGCACGCCTCCGCTTCTGCACGGCAATTCAGAGCCTTACCTCGAGGCAAGTGCTCACGCTGAGTGTCCTGTTAGCGCCACAGCATGGTAGGATGCTGACTTTCTCCTCGAGCAGAGTGACTTCAGGTACGAGGCCCTCGAAGAATTCTACGCAGAGTGTTTTCTCATGGCAGCTCAGACGGGGGCCGTGACGAACACTTCCAGGGCACGTCGCACTGCCTAGAGATGTGGTCCTGAGGCTGTTCCAGTGCTCTGGAAATGTAGCTCTTCTTAAGGAACGAGCAGTGTGTTGCCCATCACTCGGCATACACAGAGGGCCTCCCAGGGACCGACCTTTGGGCCTCGATGTTGCTCAGCAGGCCCACAGGGGTCTGGAGGTACTCACTGATCTTGGAGGGAAAATGATGCACACCCGAAGGGCCTAGGAGTCCTGAAAAGGGTACTTCCTTTAAAATAAAGCAGAACAGGGACTTCCCTGGTGGCACAGTGGTTGAGAATATGCCTGCCAATGCAGGGGACACGGGTTCGAGCACTGGTCTGGGAGGATCCCACATACCGCGGAGCAACTGGGCCCGTGAGCCACAACTACTGAGCCTGCGCCTCTGGAGCCTGTGCTCCGCAACAAGAGAGGCCGCGATAGTGAGAGGCCTACGCACCGCGATGAAGAGTGGCCCCCACTTACCGCAACTGGAGAGGCCTCTAGCAAAGAAACGAAGACCCAACATAGCAATCAATCAATCAATACATAAATCTTAAAAAAACAATAAAACATTAAAAACATAAAATACAATAAAGCAGAACAGCGACTAGACCTCGTGGAAAGAGCTGCATGCCTCCATTTCTGCGCGGCTACTCAGGGACTTACCTCGAGGCCAGTACTCACGTTGAGTTTCCCTTTAGCTCTAGAGCGTGGCAGGATGAGCTCCACGCCGGCCATCGAAGCACCCGGCTTAGCTAGAGAAAACTCCTTTTCTTCCCAGAGCCATGCCTACAGTGGCTAGTGGCCTGTCAACAGCAGTCAATTTCAAGTAGCTTCAAGGCAGCATGAATGGAGCTTTCAAAATGGGAAAGCAAGGCTAGTTCCATCAGGCCCCCATTTCCACGGGCACACGCAGCATACATCCCTGTGCTTTCTAACAAGTCCAAACAGACACAGGTTACCCAGTGGTTCCTTCCCTGAATCAACTCCTCGAAGCAGGGTGTTCTGCAAATAGCGAACTGTCTCAACCAAGGATCGCCCCAGCTACGCCTCCGGGCCCGTGGCTCTTCAAAAGCCTGCAGTGTTACACGAGGAACTGGGCTTTAGTTGCAGTCGGAACGCAGGCTGACATTCTCCTGGAGGCAGGGTGACTTCAGGCAGGGGGTACCAGATGGAATGCGAAGCCGAGGGTTATTCTCAGTGCAGCTCAGACTAGGGTAATGAGGCAGACTTGCACGGAATGTTGGACCTGCTAGAAAGGTGTTCGTCGACCTGTGGGAGTGTTGAGGAAATCAAGCTGTCCCAAGAAAGAGTGCAGTCTGTTGCGCTACACTCGGCATACACAGAGTGGCTCCGAAGGGCTACGGGCCTGGATCTGGCATAGCGGGCCCATGGGGGCCTGGGGTTACTCAGTTTTCTTGCAGGGAATAGGGTGCCCACGCGAGGCTCCTAGATGTCCTGCAAAGCGGACTGACGTTAAAATAATGCAGAGCAGGGGCTTCGCTTGTGGTGCAGTGGTTGGGAATCCACCTGCCGATGCAGGGGACATGGGTTCGAGCCTTGGTCCACCAAGATCTCACATGCTGCGGAGCAACTAAGCCCGTGCTCCACAACGACTGAGCCTGCGCTCTAGAGTCCGGGAGCCACAACGACTGAGCCCGCATGCCACAACTACTGAAGTCCACGTGCCTAGAGCTTCTGCTCCACAACAAGAGGAGCCACCGCAATGAGAAACCCGAGCACCGCAACGAAGAGTAGCCCCCGCTCGCTACAACTAGAGAAAGCTCACATGCAGCAACGACGACCCAACACAGTAAATAAAAAATGATAAATTACATAAAAAAATAAATAAATAGACAGATAGATAAACAAATGAATAAATAAATAAACTAAAGCTCAGCAGGGGCTATGGCCTGCTGAAAACTGCAGCACGCCTCCGCTTCTGCACGGCAATTCAG